>NW_008352265.1:231541-231915 GCF_000622305.1 Nannospalax galili | reverse complement strand
CCCATTTCCCCCCTTTCTCCCTTAATAATACCCTTCTCCTATGGTCCTACAGCTCTTGAGACCCTTCTTTCCCTTTATCCTAGAGATTCCTTGTAAACTCTTCCCTCCCTTAAACTAACCCAATTTTTATCCATATCTCCTTATTAACGCCTGTTTCCTACTGCTCTTCTCTTTCAGGTTCTTTCCTTTCCTTTACCTCCCTGTTTCCTTTCCATTATCCTGGTTCCTGTAGTTATGTCTGGATACATACTCACTTATCAGAGTTTGGTTCCAGGATCCACATATGAGGGAAAACATGGGATTTTTTTTCTGAGTCTGTGTTACTTCACTTACTATAACAGTTTCTAGTTCCATCCATTTACCTTCAAATTCAT
>NW_008352265.1:230069-230846 GCF_000622305.1 Nannospalax galili | reverse complement strand
GGTGAAAGATAGGGGTTTAGTTTCATTCTTCTACAGTTGGAGATCCAGTTTTGCCAGCACCATTTGCTGAACGTGCTGTCTTTCCTCCAATGAATATTCTTGGCCCCTTTGTCAAATATCAGGTCACTGAGATTGCATTTACTCATATTTGAGTCTTCAATTTTGTTCCATTGATCTATGGGTCTATTTTTGTGCCGGTACCATGTTGTTTTTATGACTCTAGCTCTGTAATACAGCTTAAAAATCTGGTATAGTAATCCCCCGGCATTGCTCTTAGTGCTCAGAGTTGCTTTGGCTATCTGAGGTCTTTTGTGCTTCCATATGAATCTTAGGATGTTTTTTTCCAATTCTGTGAAAAATGTCATGGGGATTTTGATTGGCATTGCATTGAATCTATAAATGCCTTTTGGTAGGATGGTCATTTTCATAATATTAATTCTTCCAATCCATGAGCATGGGAGGTCCTTCCATCTTCTGATGTCTTCCTTAATCTCTTTCTTTAAAGATTTATAATTTTCATTGTAGAGCTCCTTAATGTCTTTGGTCAGGTTTATTCTGATATTTTTTTTGCAGCTATTGTGAAATGTGCTCTTTCTCTGATTGCTCTCTCTGATTGCTTGTTATTGGTATATAGAAAGGCTATAGACTTTTGTAGGTTAATTTTGTAACCTGCCACTTTTCTGAACGTGTTAATAATTTCCAGGAGTTTTCTGGTGGATTTTTTGGCATCTCTTAGATGTAATATCATATCATCTACAAAAAGGGATAATTTGATCT
>NW_008352265.1:228935-229583 GCF_000622305.1 Nannospalax galili | reverse complement strand
TGGTTGTATCTTTACCTGGCTTTGGTATTAGAGTGATGGTGCCTTCATAGAAGAAATTTCTATCTTTTTGAATAAATTAAGTAGTATTGGATCTTCTTTAAATGTCTGATAGAATTCTGCTGTAAATCCATCTGGTCCTGGGCTTTTTTTAGTTGGGAGGTTTTGTATTACTGTTTCAATTTCTTTTTGTGATATGGGTCTGTTTAAGCTGTTAATCTCTTCTTGGTTTAGTTTTGGTGGTTCCCATGCCTTTAGATATCCATCTATTTCTTTTAGGTTTTCGAATTTAGTAGCATATAGGTCTTTAAAGTGTTCCCTTATAATGTTCTGTATCTTTCTGGTGTCGTGATGTTTCCCTTTCATCTCTGATTTTGTTGATTTGGAGGTGCTCTTTTTTTCTTTTGGTTAACTGGGCTAGCGGTCTGTCAATCTTGTTTATCTTTTCAAAGAACCAGCTCTTAGATTCACTGATTCTTTGTATTGTTTTCTTTGTTTTGATTTCATTAATTTCTGCCCTGATTTTTGTTATTTCTTCTTGTCTGCTGGGTTTGGGTTTCATTTGCTGTTGCTTTTCAAGTGTCTTGAGTTGCAACATTAAGTCATTTGTGTTCTTTCCGATTTTTTGATGTAGGCACTTAGAGCTATAAA
>NW_008352265.1:228001-228458 GCF_000622305.1 Nannospalax galili | reverse complement strand
TTCTTAGTGCCATTTGCTTGGTATATTTTTTTCCATCCTTTCACTTTAAGATAGTGTCTGTCCTTCAAAGTGAGTTGAGTTTCTTGCAGACAACTAAAAGATGGGTTTTGTTTCTTTTTTTTTTTTTGGTCTTTTTGAGACAGGTCTCCCTGTATCCCCAGCTGTCCTGGATTCACTATGGAGATCAGGCTGGCCTCAGACTCACAGAGATCTGCCTGCTTCGGCCTCCCGAGTGCTGGGATTAAAGGTGTGCACCACCATGCCTGGCTCGGGGTGGCGGGGTTGTTTCTTAATCCATTCACCTAGTCTGTGTCTTTTGACTGGGGAGTTCAGTCCACTAATATTTAAAGTTATTAATGAAAGATGAGAATTGAATCCTGTCATTTTTATTTCTATTTACATTCATGATATAGCTGTACTTTTCCACAGTTATACCTTCATTAAGTTTTTTTTTTTT
>NW_008352265.1:219763-226721 GCF_000622305.1 Nannospalax galili | reverse complement strand
GAAAGATTTTGGCCTCGGGAATTTGGGGGTTGGACTGGCCTGGGAACTGGGGCCAGGAAAGATGTTGCCCTAGGGCAGCTGGTGGCCATGCCACCCAGAGATGCAAAGGAAGATGGGGGTGGGAAGCAGCCCCAAGGGCTCCTGGGGACTGCACTGAGGAGCTGGGTTGGTCCCAGAGAGATGCCTATGGGTTGGAGAGAGGCCTGAGGGTCGTACAGGCCCAGGGAAGCAGAGGGAGTCACTTAAACTTTTTAGTGAAAGATACCATCCATTATAATATGGCATGTTAGATTAAAGTAAATATGAACAAAGACATTTATTTTGGAGTGGCTGTAAGTCTTTTGTCCCCAGGAATGTTTACTTGTGTCAAGTGAAACTTTTTTTAAATGCTGTTTGAGCCGGTCATGGCAGCACATGCCTTTAGTCCCAGCACTTGGGAGGCAGAGGCAGGCAGATCTCTGTGAATTCAAGGCCAGCCTGGTCTACACAGTGAGTTCCAGGCCAGTTGGGGCTACAGGGAGACTCTGTCTCAAAAAAAACAAACACAACAAAATAAATAAAATAAAACAAAATGCTGTTTGAATCAGCTTCCAAAGCACATGGCATGATGCTTAGCCCAAAAGAGGTTCCGGTGGTTTTGCTTGGTTTAGTTCTGCCTGTTAGTGTGCATGTGTGTGCTGTGTATAATGTGTGTGTGTCTGTCTGGTTTTTCATCCACATGAATGAGTGATACAGACTTGATGACCATGTACTTTGGTGTACAGCTACCAAAAGCAGATCCATGTGTCCTCCCTGAGTGAGGTCAGCTGTGGAGTCCTTTCCTTTCAGAACCTCAGTTCTTCACTGCGGTTAAAGTTACCAGTTTAAAATGTTTACTCTTTAATTGTTTAACACTAACTAACCTAGCTGTCCCCAGGAACGTTGTTCCAGACCTGAGAGCTAACAGGGTGGAAGACTGCAGGGGAGGGAAGCAGCCTGTGGTAACAGCTCCTTGCACAGCAGCCCTGAGTGGGCAACATTAAAGGGCACCTTCTCTGTAGAGAGACATCTTGTTCCAGTTCACAATTAGCTGCTGACTGACTGGTGTTTTATAGCCTGCCAGCCCTAAAGGTTAGAGACCTGATACCACTGGATGCAAGTAGTTCTTAGAATTGTTTTAATCTATATCAACATCCCCTATCCATGAGCTTGGTCCTGTTTGGTTCTTGAACCCTTTTGTTTGGCGGTGCTGAGAATTGAATCCAGGACCTCACACATGCTAAGCAAGTATTCTACTACTGAGCGACCCAGCCCCCCAGTCCTCTTCACTTTTTAAAAAATCTTTTAAAATCAGTTGTATTGATTTTATGTGTTTTACCTGCATGTATGTAAGTGTACCGCATATGCACAGTGCCCATGCCTATGAAGGCTAGAAGAGGGCATCAGATCCCCTGGAACTGGAGTTAGGGAGAATTATTAGTTGCTGTAGGTGCTTGGAACCAGACCAGGGTCCTCTGGAAGAGCAGTGAGTGCTGTTAACTGCTGAGATAACTCTCCACCCCCTTAACTTTTTATTTTGAGATAGGGCCTCACTAAATTTCCCAGGCTGGCCTTGAACTCTGTTGCATAGGAAGGCCTTGAATTTGGGAACCTATGATCCTCCTCCCTCAGCCTCCTGAGTAGCTGAGATGGCAGCATGTGCCACCAGGACTGGCCTGAGTTCTTCCTTAATGTACAGTGTTAGTGAGGAGAGGAATCATGAAGAGACTCATCTGCTCAGAGTATGGTACTATTACACACACAAGGGCATTTTTTAAAGAGGCAAGGTCTCATTTGGGCCATACAAGCTGATCTTTATTAAACTCTTGGGCTCAAGCGATCCTTCTGCCCCAATGTCCCAAGTAACTGGGACAACAGGCAGGCCCCACCAGGCCTCGCATGTATCCAAGGACTCTTAATCACCCCCCAGACACACACTCTTTCCAAGAAAAATGGCTGTAATTCCCAAATCTAACCTTGTAGGCACTCCTGCCTAAGCTCTTCCTCTGAAAGTCTCTGAGACGGCAGGTCATCCTCACTGTGCAATGGAGTCCCAGAGGTGGGGGGGGGGCTGTGAAAAATTCCCGGGCCCTGCTGGTACCCTAGACTAATGAAATAAGGACCTCGGTGGGCGGCTCTAGATGAGAAGATTTCCCCCAGGGAGTGGAGGGGATCTGTGGGATCCATCTCAAGTGAAGATGAGGACTAACTGCTTTTCAAATGCCATCACCCCTCACCCACAGCTGTCCGTTACTGTATGTTAGAAGGTGACTTTAATGGATGATGTCTTTTTTTTTAATTTACTCATTTTTAGTAAATTTATTATTTTTATGTATGTGGGGGTATGTGTGCATCTGGGTGCCAGCGGATCCTCTAGAGCTGAAGTTACATGTGCTTGTGAGCCACCTGGTGTGGGTAACCGCTGAGCCACCTCTCCAGGCCCAGTGGGTGACCTCTTTAGATTGATCGGTGTCTTCATCTGTGTTGGAAGAGAGAGACGTGGGCTTAGCACACTCGGTAACCTGTCCAAACTACACACATGTGTAGCCCTCACTGCCCACAAGAACCTGCTAATGTCCCCCTGGCCACAGGGGGTCTTCTCTATAGACATCTATCAGCTTTCTTCTGCCATGTGTGGGCTCAGTTACAATTACATAAATGTCTGTTGCTTTGGAAATCTCTCTCTCTCTCTCTCTCTCTCTCTCTCTCTCTTTTCCCCTTTCTGGTTACAATTATATATATATCTGTGTTTTTGTAGATCTCTCTCTCTCTCTCTCTCTCTCTCTCTCTCTCTCTCTCTCTCTTTTCCCCTTTCTGGGTCTTGTGTGGCCTAGGCTGGCCTCAAACTAGCTGGGGAGGACCTTGAACTTCTGATCCTCCTGCCCCTACCTCCTGAGCCCTGGGATTCACAGCATGCACCACCACCACACCCAGTTTATGCAGAGCTGGGGATTGAACCCATGGCTTCTGGCATGATAAGCAAGCACTCTACCAACTGAGCTAATCCCTTACTCTGGTTTAGAAATTTCTAGATAGTGCTTCATGGGCTACCCAGATGTTTCTGATTTGACTATTTCATTCTTTTTATTATTTTTTCAAGTTAGCATACAAAGTGATGGGTCGCATCCTTTTCCTACATATATCTCATTATCTTTGATCTGACGTGTCCCCCATGTCCTTCATCCACTCTGGTTGGTGCCCTTTCTCCCACACAAATAGTGCCCTTTGCCTTCTTGTCAAATTTCACCTGTGATTGCATATGGTGACAGGGACCTCGAGGACAATAACCAAGGGTGATAGGATTATGCCAGGGGGAGGGGGGCAGCTGCATTAGCTGTGAAGGGCATTGAGACCTGAAAAATCCAAGGCAGCCAGACCTGAGGGAGGAGTCCCAGGGAGGGACTTTCAGGGATAAAGGCCTGAGGCAGGATGCTGATCAGTGTTCCTGGGACAGGCAGAGTGAATGAGGAGACGTCACAAGCCTCCTTTTTAATTAACTACTTAAAAAAAATGTGGCTGGGGCTGGAGAGATGGTTCAGAGGCTAAGAGTACTTGCTGTTCTTGCAAAGTACCTGAATTTAGTTCCCAGCACCCATGTCAGGTGGCTCACAACCACCTGTAAGTCCAGCTCCAAAGGGATCTGACACTTCTGGTCTCTGTGGGCACCTGCATGCGCGCACACACACACACCCTGAGCATGCATGGGCACTTAAAAATGATGAAAATATTTTTTAAATGTGGTGGTGCATTCCTGTCGTCTCAGCACTTGGGAGGCTGGGATAGGGGGACATGAGTTTGAGGACACCCTAAACTACATAAGGAATTCAGGACCAGCCTGGGATGCATAACCAGACTGTCTCAAGCCAGCTAACCATGTAATACAGCATCATGTAAATGGCATATCCATGTGACTTGGGCTCAGCTCATCAGTGAGACACAGGAGTCATGTCCATCTTCCAGAGGAAGAGCTGAAGCCCACAGATGCTCTGGGGGCCAAGCCTCCCAGAAATCAGGATGAGACTGGAGGAGCCCCACCCATGGCTGATCCAGCCCTGAGATGACTTAGAAGGGTGAATGTGAAGGACTCAGTGTGGGCTTGGGGTACATCGGGTACTCGGCCAAGGGCAGGTACTATGATGAGGATAGTCAGCCTCGCTGGCAGACACCTCCTTCATCTGAGACAGTGATCACCAAGAACTCAGAATGCTCATGAATTAATGAGGCTCACTCTTGCTTTCTGTGGTTTTTGAAGTGCTGGGAATCCAGCTCAGGCCCTTGTGCATGCCCAGACAAGCACTCTACCACTGAGCTACATCTCCAGTCCCATTTCTACTTCATATCAGTGAAAAGCGCTTAGGTCACATGTCAACACACCATCAACAAGGCAAGAATTATTGACGAGTCCATGTCAATTTTACTGAGGGTTTTCAACTCTTTCCTCTCTTTGTGGATTGAGAATTAACCCAGCTTTTGTGGTTTTTTTTTTTTTTTTTTTTCTTTTCTTTGGTCTTTTTGAGACAGGGTTTCCCTGCAGCCCCAGCTGTCCTGGAACTCACTATGTAGACCAGGCTGGCCTTGAACTCACAGAGACCTGCCTGCCTCTGCTCCCGAGTGCTGGAGCTTTTGTGTTTTAAGACCAGTTCTCTGCTGTCTTCCACTAGTACCCGAGAATAGACACCAGCTGCATGCCCCTTCTTTGGGTGTGAGCTCTACCACTTTTGAAATGCATTAAATACCCCTGTGAGATCGAGGCCAGCTGGGGTTATAGGGAGACACTGTCTCAAAAAAATAAATAAATAAAGTTTTAAATATTGATTTTTTTAAAAAAAAACATATTGATTCTTGCCTTTAATCCCAGCACTTGGGAGGCAGAGGCAGGTGGATTTCTGTGAGTTCAAGGCCAGCCTGGTCTACATAATGAGTTCCAGGCCAGTTGGGGCTACAGGGAGACACTGTCTCAAAAACAGCCCCCAAAAAATTGATTCTTATTTTTTACTTCTGTGTATGGACCCCCTAGAGCTGGAGTTACAGGTGGTTGTGAACTGCCTAAAGTGGGTGCTGGGAACTGAACTCAGTCTTCTGAAAGAGCAGCACACATTCTTAACCACTGAGCCATCTCTCTAAGCCCTCTGTTTTTCTTTCTAGAGAGCATTTGTCAGGGGAAGAATGATAGTTCCTCATCATTACAATAACTGTCACCCATCCAGTGCCCACTTATCATACACAGGACTTATCAGTAGCACCAGCTTATGACCTAAATCCCCCTACTTCTAATGATGTCTTTGTTCCTGAATCTCTTTTTCTTTCCTAGGGCATCTCAAAGTCTGTCTTTTCATGTATAATATTACAGGAGAGGTTTTGAAGGTGAGGCAGAACTAAATGTATCTGATACAAAAACAAAAAACAAAACAAAAACACAAAAACAAAACAAAATCCTGCTTTCCCTGCATGGTTAAATCCCCCAGAAAGCTTGTGATCTAACAGGCAGTTCAAATTCCACTGATGTTGATCCTCTTAGATTCCAGTTGGGGAAATACTTTGTGTTGTTGACAATAACAAAGGACACAAGTAGATCTTTAGGCCTCTCTTTGTTTTATTTTACTTTTCCTTTTGTTTTTTTCAATTTTCATGTATGTGGTGTGCATATGAATGTATGCATATTTTGAATGTGTGTGGGCACTTTGTGTGTGTGCACCTGTGTACATGTCTGTGTGTGCATTTGGAGACCTGAGATTGATGTCAGAAATCAACCTCTTTCACTTTTCCAAATTCATTAAGGCAGGGGCTCTCAGTCAAACCCAGAGCATACTATGGGCTAGTCTCATCAGCCAGCTTGCTCTGGGATCCCCTGTGTCTGCCTTCTGAGGCTGGAATTACAGGTGATGATTTTCACACTTGCATAGCAAGCACTTAACCACTGAGCCATCTCTCCATTTATTTTGAAAACAGTCATGCTACGTCCTGACTGGCCTGGTGCTCATGGGAGGGTGGCAGGTACTTTTCAGGGCTCCCCAACACCCTTCTGTCCACAGGCCTAACTTTCCTACCACTCAATGTGTCAATGTGACATCACATGTAGTAATGTGTCATCACGCCTAGTAAAGTTTGACATCATGTCCAGAACATTCCTAGCCAGTGATCTCTAAAGCATCCTTTGCCTGTTTAAACCCAAATTCAGAAGAGTCAGAGATGGCGTTGTAAAACAGAGGCAGCTGGGTCTGTGGTGTAGGCACCGCTGAGGACTTTACTGTAAGTGGCTTCCTGACACTTATTCCCCACTAACTTCACCTCCCACTCACGTTTTACCTCCTGATAATAGTCGTCCTGAGGGGCCAAAGCTGGGGGAGGCCGCCCTGCCGGGTAGGAGCCAGTTAAGGCCCAGGCCAGAGCCTGCTGAGCTCCTCGGCCAGCTTCCAGCTCCCTGCTCACCCTCAGGCTGCTGGATGCACTTCAAACAGAGGCTCTGTGAGTGAAGAAAACACAGATAAAGACAGCAGAATGATAAAGAGGCTACAAATTTAGAAAACAAGTTTTCTGGCACTATCCATGACCATTGTTTTCAAATATGCATGTGGAGTGCAACCAGTTTTTATTTTTTTTAAAGAACTTTGAAAGGGTTGTGCAATCCATGACACCCTCACACTCCAGGTTTGGTGTTAAAGGCTGTCAGCAGACTTGGCAAGACGTTTCAGTGAGTAAAGGTGCTTGCTGTCAAGCCTGATAACCTGAGTTCAATCCCAGGCCCCATAGAGTGGAAAGAGAGAACAGACTCCTGCAAGTTGTCCTTTGACCATCACATGCATGTCATGGCAGACATGCACATGCACACACATAAAATAATTAATAGACATAATAAAGAAGGGGAAAGCTATCAGGGGCAGGGGTTGATGAATGGGAATGGACTAGTCTCAGAGCCCTTGTTCTGGCCAATGGCCCCATT
>NW_008352265.1:217615-218889 GCF_000622305.1 Nannospalax galili | reverse complement strand
ACATACAACTAGTTCAACGAATGTAATACATGTCTAGGCAAGGTTTATCTGAGAACCTTTGGTCTTTGCCCAAGCTTTATCTACATAACACATAGTACTTTTGTACCAGACTGGTGGAACTAACCTTCTTGGGTGTTTAACAGCCATACTTTGAGGCCTATACTAATTTGGTCAGAGGTACTTAAAGGACAGTTTTTTCTTCCTTTGCCCTCCAAGATCGACTAAGTTCCAGGGGACTATGAGCATCTCTCAAAATGTCCTGTAACTGTGGTGGGTCACCTGTCCTTTTGTTCAGGGAGGCCATGGACACCCCACCTGATGGACTTGAACCACTGTCCAGTCTACAAAGAGGAGGGTCAACTCAGAGGAAACATCTCATTCATGGTTCCAAGTGAAGCCAGCTACGGTCAAGCAGGACCTTTCACTTATCTTCACAAAGATGGAACTGATAAAAGAAAGGAGCCAGGGGTTCCTCCCAAGCCCATGTGACCCCTGAGGAATAGATCCTCAAATGACCTTAAGTGTAAAAACAAATTGATTTATTTGGGCCAACTGTATGGTCTTAAAGACCCAAAAGGAAAGTATAACCAAAGATTAAAGGGATCAATATAATACTTTAAGAATCCATGTGTATAGCTAACATTAGTCATAATTCCACAGGTTGCTTTCCACCATGTGGGTCCTGGAGATTGAACTCAGGTCATTAGGCTTCATGGCAAGCCCCTTAACCTGACCATCTTTCCCACTGAGGCTAAGCAATCTTATCTAAGGTCTTATCTAAAGGAATATTGGCAACTGATTGCTGCTAGATGAGGAACAGCTCATCTTCCTAAAACAAGGACCTCTGGATAGGCTGACTAGACTCAGCAGATGGACAAGCACTGGGGAATGGCTGGGGTGCCAACAACACAGTGGACAGTAACAGGGATGACAGAGTATATGGGCTCCAGTGCGGGGGGCGCGGTATGGGAGGCTGCCATTTGGAATGTGAGTATATAGATGAATAAGATTGTTTGGGATGTTCTGTATGAAATACACACACAAAAAAATCAATAAATAAAAGAGTTTTACTTGAGGAAGAAGCATAAAAATTTGCTTCATGTTAATTACCAGAGGTGAAAAACATCATCACTGAATTCTGCCTGATGATTTTATATCTATCCTCAGGCACCAAACATCTCAGAAAGTAGTCGACTGTGACTAGTAGTAATCAGATATATAGAAATTAGGGTGTGCAAACATCTAAATGTTAGTAGCATTAAAAATGAGTTTTT
>NW_008352265.1:212971-217269 GCF_000622305.1 Nannospalax galili | reverse complement strand
CCCAGGTTCGAATCCCAGCACCCACATGGCAGCTAACAACTGTCCATAACTCCAGTTCCAGGGGATCCAACAGCTTCTGTCCTCTGTGGGCATTGCACAACACATATACACTTACCTACATGCAGGCAATATATGCATACACATAAATAAAAATAATAAAATATTTTAAATAGTTAAAAAAAAAACAGATGTAGGGGCACATGTCTGTAATTCCAGTGCTGGGGGTGAAGGGTGGTTGGAGACAGGTGGATCCCTGGTCTCACTGGCCAAACAGCACAGCCTAATCAATGAGGTTCAGGCCAAGAAGAAACCCTGCCTCAAAAAAGGACAAAAGGTAGATGATGTCTGAGGGAATGGCACCTGAGGTGGTTCTCTGGCCTCCACACACATGTGCATACACACATGCACACACACAAAATACTGTGTGAGGAATGGGAAATGACTGTTCTGGACCGTTCCAAGGAAGGTCATGTGACACTTAGGTGTTGACAGTTCATCAGGAAAACAAAGGGTGGAGAAATGCACATGCCAGAGCCCTGCCTGACCCAGGCCTGTCTGTCCTCCCATCCCGCAGGAGTCAGCCGAGACCAGCCCTGTAAGGTAGGCTGCACTTGCTCTTCCTGCTTACTCCGGGCCCCCACCATCAGTGACTTGCTCAACGATCAGGATTTACTAGATGTGATCAGGATAAAGCTGGATCCCTGTCACCCTACCGTGAAGAACTGGAGGAATTTTGCCAGCAAATGGGGCATGCCCTATGACGAACTGTGCTTCCTGGAGCAGAGGCCACAGAGCCCCACTCTGGAGTTCTTATTTCGCAACAGCCAGAGGACTGTGGGCCAGCTGATGGAGCTCTGCAGGCTCTACCATAGGGCCGATGTGGAAAAGGTGCTGCGCAGGTGGGTGGATGAGGAATGGCCCCGGCGGGGGCACTCAGACCGCTCCATGCATTTCTAGAGCCCCATTCTGGCACTGACCAGCATGGGCAGAGTATGCAACTGCCCTTACGATTTTCAAATGAGGACATGGGATGGGCAGTGATTGTCCTGAAGCCAGTGGCTTATGGACGGATGGATTCTGTTTTGGTGGAAGGTATTTGTTTCCTTTTGCACATTTAATTTAATATTTGAACCTGGAATTTGGAAAGTATTTTATAGACTTACGCAGGGGCTGAAGCCTAAGGTTGGGTTTTTGTTTCATTTTGTTTTGTCTCTTCATGGCCCCTGCTAGCCTGGAACTCGCTATGTAGACCAGGCCAGCCTTGATCTCACAGAGATCTGCCTGCCTCTGCCTCCCGAGTGCTGGGACTAAAGGCATGCGCCACCACACCTGGCATGAAGCCTATAGTTGGAATAGAATCATGCCAGGCTGGAAATAAAGCGACCCTCTCCTTAAGTACTGCTGAAGACTGCAGTGGGATCCAGACTGTGGATGACTCTGGTCATGTCTACATCATCCCGTGCAGGACCCTTCAAGACCAGCACATTCCTGGCTTTGAGGAAGCTGGCGTAGAGGAGTCACCCTGGTCTGTCCACTGTTGCTTTATAAAGTGCTTAGATTTGTGGGATGCTGTGTGTGGCCCGAAAACAAATGCCACGTTTTTTATCCAAGTGCCTTTGTAATCTATGGTCAATTTATGCTGTCATTTGCTTTAGTATCATTTTTAAAAGAAACATCAAATTTGATGGTTGCTAGGAGGGCAGAGTGGGTTAGTACACACCATGGTCACGGCAGTGGCAAAGGGCAGTTCTCAAAGTGCCTTTGTGGGGCTGGAGAGCTGGCTCAGTGGAAAGTGCTTGTTGTGCAAGCATGAGGAGTTTGGACCCCCAGAACCTCATTAAGGAATGCTGGGTGGGTATGGTGTCCAACCTGTAATTCCAGCACTCAAAGGGCAGAGACAGGTTCCCCAGAGCCAGTGGCTAGCTAGACTAACCAAACTGGTGAGCGCTGGGGTCGGGATAGAGACTGCCTCGATGAACAACGTGGAGAGTGGTCAAGGAAGTCCCTCAACATCAACTTTGGGACTCTACATGTACACGTACACCTACACACACATATGCAACCACACACATGCAAACATGCATATGTATACACAGGCACACACATGCTAAAAAAATCAATACCCTTTTGTGAGGCTGGAGAGATGGCTCTGGGTAAAGTACTGGCTGTCAAACCATGAGGATCTTAGTTCAATCACCAGCGCCCACATAAAAGCCAGGCATGGTCACACATGCCTACAATCCCAGTACTTGGAAGTCAGATTCAGGTGCTCTCTGGCCAGCCAGTCTAATCAAATTGGCAAGCTCTGGGTTCAGTGAGAGACCCTGTCTCAAAGAAGATGGAGGGGCTGGAGAGATGGCTCAGGAGTTAAGAGCACTGGCTGCTCTTGCAGAGGACCTGGGTTCAGATCCTAGCATCTATATGTAACTCCAGTCCAGGGAATCTGATGTCCTCCTCTGGCTTCCATGGACATTGCACAACATGAGTGCACTTCTCTCTCTCTCTCTCTCTCTCTCTCTCTCTCTCTCTCTCTCTCTGTTACCCATGCCTTTTTTCTGTGCTAGAGAAATAACTGAGGGCCTTGCACATCTAGGCCAGGGCTCTGCCACTGAGTCCATCCCCAGTCCCTCTATCATGATCTTTTTTTCTTTTTTCTTTTTCGAGACAAGGTCTCATGTAGTCCAGACTGGCCTCAGATTCCCTGTGTAGTTGAGGATGGCCTCATTCCTGATCTTCCCAGCCTCTCTCTACCTCCCGAATACTAAGATTGTAAACATGCATGGCCAACACCCAATTCAGCCATGATTTTTTTTTTAATTTTACTTTTTCTATAAGGCCGAATGCTTCCTTCCTTAAGATGAGACTCAGATAACCAATAAAAATTGCCTGGTCCATTGGTATCTATCTTTAGTTTCTGTTGTGCCCGCTGAAAACAAGATGCAGTGATACTGTGGTGCAGGTGAGTCAAGAAAGGAAGGCATGAGGTTGGTGCTGGGGGGCAGGGTTGGCACTGGCATCCTAATTCATAAGGATCTTAAACCAAATGAAAAACTGGATTCGAAGAACACCTGATGTTATTTGGTCATTTGTGGGGGTGGGCAAGTGTGGGATCAGGAAGGTCTGTCTTGGAGAGGTGGGATTTACTAGGTGTTTGGGGAGAAAAGACCGAAGATGGGGCCTTGGTTTGGTTAAAGACTCTGTGGAAATGTTGTTTGATGTTGATCATGGACTTTGAAAGTCATCCCCTCTGCTTAGTTCATGAATATCTGTATTAGTCTCTGATTAAAACAAGCTAAAGTGGTCTGGGGAGATAGCTCAGTCTAACTCATGAGGAACCCACGTAAAAAGCCAGGCACAGGGATGTGCACTTGTAATCCCAGTGCTGGGAGGTAGAGACAGGTGATACCTGGGGTTCACCTCCAGCCAGCACAGCCTGCTTGGAGAGCTACAAGCAAGCGAGACCCCCTGTCTCAAAAAAATAAGGTAGATGCTGTTCTAAGATTGTCTTCTGGCCTCTACATGCACATGCATACACATGAATTAAATGTTAAAAAGCTCAGAGGAAGAATAACATTGACTCATACAGCAGAAATATCAAGATTAACTGAAAAGAAAATTTTCTAAGCCACCGTTTTTTCCTGGTAACCATTACAGCAGTTTTCCCGGAGTTACTGATAAAGTCCGCTTCCCACCCAGACTGAACTTTAAGCAACAGTCTACTGCAATTTGCTCATGGCTTTTGCTTCTTTATTAATCACACCCTGCTCATCTTCCCCGCTCAGATTGATCAGACATATGTTCGACCAGATGTATTTAAATACCAGATGGTGATAAAATACAGAACTTGCTTTAAAATAGTTTCTCTGGAAAAATCATATGTTCTCTGTATCATGGGCCTGGACCAGGCTCCCAGCAGGGCCTGTCAGCAGTGTTCCACAGAGGTGCCTGGATGCCTGGCATTTTCCTTAAGCTGTCCATGACTGACTGTTCTCTGGCTGGGTCTCTCAGTCCACACTGCTCACAAACTCACTGTGTAGCTGAGGATGACCTTATATGTCCGCTTCTCCCGCCTCTACCTCTTGAACTCGGAGATCGTAGGTATGAGCCACCAGATCTGGTGTTTGTGCTCATTTCTTATGAGAAGGGCCCTGAGCATCATTTCGTGCAGCTGCAGGAAGTGGACTCTGGAAGGTGATGATGGAGCATAGCAAGGTACCAACGTTAGTGTCCCATCACCCCTAGGGGCTGAAAGCAGTAACCCCAGGCTGACCTGTGTCATGTTGACAGTCTGGCCGCTT
>NW_008352265.1:199656-212911 GCF_000622305.1 Nannospalax galili | reverse complement strand
GACCCCCCCCCCCCGCCACATCCCCCCCCCACAGACTTGTTATTGCAGCCCAATCTGTGAGTTTCTACTCCAGAGGAGCTGCAGTTGGGGAAGCCCCATTCGGCTCTCTTTCCTCGGTCTGCTCAGACCCTCCCATCTCAGAGAAAAGCAGGACCTCCCATCTCAGAGAAAAGCAGGAAGTAGGACTCCACCCCCAGCCAGCAGTCTGTGGTGACAGGATGGTAACCAAAGCTTCCTGAGGTCTTTCCGCCTGGACTGGCAAAGGCCCGAGGAGGGAGGGGACTGAGCTAGTGCCTGCCTTTCCACCCACATCCCCAGCTCAGCGGAAGCCATGGGCCAGACAGACTCAGAGAATTGGAGTAAGTGACTTCCAGCTGCCTCCCATGAGGCCACAGCAGCAAAAATAATTAAAATGTCAAACTCTTCCTAATGTTCCTGATTTTTAAACCCGGAACATGTGATGAGTTCTCCACAGACACCCCATGATTCCCGGTGATTAGTCTATCAAACAGGATTACACATGTTGGCTGAAAGTGCGGTTCTAGAGTTGGATTGCGATGTCAAGCAAAGACCTGAGAAGTACCTTGGTGGAGTGTTTACCTAGCATGCACAAAGTCCTGAGTTCTATCCCCAGTACCTGTAAAACTGGCATGATGGCACATGCCTCTAATCCTAGCACGGGCTGCTCTTGCAGAGGACACAGGTTTGGTTCCCAGCACCCACATGTTGGCTCACAACTGTCTGTGGCTCCAGTTCCATCTGGCCTCCGTGAGCACTGCGTGCATGTGGTACACTTGCATACATCCCGGCAAAACACTCATATACATAAAATAAAGATAAATTAAAAAAAAATAAAAAGTTCAAGGTCATCCTTGGATCCATAGTAAGTTTGAGGTCAGCCAGGGCTATTTGAGACCCTGTCTTAAAAACCTCACAACTGTCTGTGGCTCCAGTTCCATCTGGCCTCCGTGAGCACTGCGTGCATGTGGTACACTTGCATACATCCCGGCAAAACACTCATATACATAAAATAAAGATAAATTAAAAAAAAATAAAAAGTTCAAGGTCATCCTTGGATCCATAGTAAGTTTGAGGTCAGCCAGGGCTATTTGAGACCCTATCTTAAAACAAACAGAATGTCATGCAAGCCACACGTGGTGGTGCATGCCAATCATCCCAGCACTGACCTGTGAGAACTTTATTAGGAGCACACTATTAGCAGAGATAAATTCAACTGGACGATTTCTCCCTCCATGTTCCTTCAGACTCTCAGTGTAATATGACTTTGATCTTCTTTATAGAAAAGTGCCAAAAGCATTCTCGTCAGAAACACAAGTCAATTTATGGAAAATTAACTTAACAGAAAATAAATTCTATAGCAGCATAGACACACTCACACCTCATGAAAGCAAGAGGGAAAGAAACTAAGAATAACTGAAGGAATTATTGAAACAGTCATTTGAAAAAGACTTTTATTAATTTTAATTGTATGTATGTATGATTATATATGCACATGAATGCAGATGCCTGCAGAGTCCAGAAGAGGGCGTTAGATGCCCTGGAGTTGGAGTTACAGGCTGTTGTAGGCAGCCCAACATGGGTGCTGGGAACCAAACCTGGCTCTATGCTGCCAAGCCATCTCTTCAGCCCCATCATCATTAACCCTTACAAGCTCTTTCCTAGGAACCTGAGTTAAGGTGACCACACCATAAGCTGCTTGATTGAGCTGAGGTTGTTTTACAGTTCTGTTGAAATCTCATTAGCTCTGTTCCCAGAAATACTTTGTTGAAGCAAAATGTCCATCTACAATGCTCTGTGATGAGGCCGTATATAATGTGCATTTTATCTGGTTGCAATAAGGGCCAATGAAAGGGAAGGATTCAAAGCCATACTGAATGCCATACACATGGGAACAGATACATACTTCTGAATACCCACACAGGAGAAAGCTTTAACTAGTTATGGCTTACAACTGAGCTAGGATTCTAAAATAAACCGTATGATGCAGCCACCCACTCCTGTGGCACTGAAGACTAATTGTTCATTGATACTGGAAATCAGATCGATGACCTTGCTGTACTTGTTCATTGAAAACAGTAATTTGTGTGGTGCTGCCCCCTGTTGGACGATGCTGTCCACACCCACATCCTTTCTGACAGTTGTGGGTTAGGATTCTTCCAAGCAGCCCCACTAAGAAAGAATGTGATTGCTTTGCAACTTGGTGGACATGGGGACTTTGAGGGAGGCACGTCTGAGATGGGGGCTCCTGTACAGGACAGGATGTGCCTAGTACTGCCCGCCTTGCACATCAAACAGGGGCTGCAGAGGAATCTATGCTCATCTGTGAGCAACTAGACGGACTTTTCTCCACCTTTGGTCTCTTCCTCCAGCTTAGCACCCGAGGACACCATGGTGCTTAATATCCCTCAGTAACAGCAAGTACTGGCCCCCAGGCTCTGCCCTCCCCATGCCAGCAGCAGCTACATTATAAAAATGTGATTTTTTTTTTTAGTACAAGAGGAATAACTAAGACCGAGCAGCCCTCTCAGCTTTCTAGGTGATTAGACACAGCACATTCAGTCTTAAGTGAAGACTTTCCTCCTTGTATTTTTTTTTAACTTCTGCCTTCTCTGTTTTATAATTTTCCTTCCATCCGAGCCCACGATGTTGCTGTCTGTGCTGCTTGTTTATGAGGCATTCACACGTCTCATTTCCTCCATGGGCCAGTGGCCTTCTCCCTCCTAGCTGTCAGCAAACCTTATCTGCACCAACTATCAATGCTGGACTGTCCTCCATCCTTAATGACATTTTGGGCCTAACAATGTTAAATCATCCTCTACCCTTGTCACAGAAAGGTGCATATCCACATACACCCAGGCAGTGACTAAGAAACACCCATTTGCTGTCTCATTTCCTACCTGGGAATTCAGAGCCTAACCTGGGACCCCTGGGTGCTTGGCTATAAAGGCATGAGGAAGCGTCTTACCTTTATTGTGTCTAGAGAGAATCAAAGTCAAGATGCTGGGACTACTGGAGTCTCAGGACTGGTGGACGGGGCGCCTATGGGTGCCCCACCCTGAGTTGAAAGACAGTAGTAGAGCAGACTCTGGTCTCTCCCGCCTGTGGCTGTGGAGGGTGTGGCTCTGCGGGTCATGCCTGGCAGGGGATGTTCCCTGGTAATCCACTCCACAGGAGAACCGAAGGGACTGAAGTGTCCATGCTCTAATTTTAAATGAAACAGTCACCCAACCCTCCTGGGTGTAAAGAAAAAGAGCCTTGGTACCTCCTGGGTGTGAGGAAGGAGAGCCTTGGTACCTCCTGGGTGTGAGGAAGGAGAGCCTTGGTACCTCCTGGGTGTGAGGAAGGAGAGCCTTGGTACCTCCTGGATGTGAGGAAGGAGAGCCTTGGTACCTCCTGGGTGTGCTTGCCCTTCTGTTTTATGTGACAATCCTTTGATCACTGTCGAGGTAGGTAACTTCTGAATCCATGCAGCTCCGGGTACCATCTGTATGTCTTGGTGCTCTAATTGCCTACATGTTCATCTCCTGTATGATTCTGATTTCTTTGAATAAGATGTTTTAACTGTAATAATCAGTGCTACAAAATTAAAGATTAATGTCAACTGCCATTCCTGATTGGTGCTTCATTTTTTTTTTTTTTTTGTCTTTTTGAAGCAGGGTCTCCCTGTAGCCCCAGCTGTCCTGGAACTCACTATGTAGACCAGGCTGGCCTTGAACTCACAGAGATCTGCCTGCCTCTGCCTCTGAAGTGCTGGGACTACAGGCATGTGCCACCATGCCTGGCTTGGTGCTTCATTTTTTAAATGTGACACAGGGAATGCACCTGTGTCAACCTCAGATGTCATCCTCAGAAACACCATCCAACTACTCTGAGACAGGGTCTCTCACTGGTCTGGGGCTCACCAAGTAGGCTCGGCTGGCTGGCCAGTGAGCCCCAGAGATCTGCCTGTCCCTGCCTTCCCAGTGCTGGGATTACAAACATGTGCCACCAGGCTCAGCATGTGGGTTCTTGGGATCAAGCTTATGTCTTGATTCTTGTGGGACAAGCATTTTACCCTCCAGTGGATGCTTTTGTGCATATTCCAATGTGGTCGTCAGTTCACGTGGCCTCTTGGGCAGCCAGCCATTATCTGAACGCCCAGAGCGTTTCTGAAATGTGTCCAGGATACTAGAGATCAAAAACACAGCCCTGTCCTCGAGCCTGTAGACTAGGGGGAGTCATTGAGGATAAGAACAGACAGGACCAGGGAAAGTAGACAAAGGTGGTCAGGGAACAGGCATGGAGCCGGAGGAAAGATGGGCAGCTAACCACACAAGAACATGTCATACATCTGTATGTGACAGGCCACGTCATGCTCTGTATGTGACAGGCCACGTCATGCCTGCTGCCTGCCTCTCCTGATCCAGGCCTGCCAGACCTCTGTGATTGATATCTGTATGTGACAGGCCACGTCATGGCTGCTGCCTGCCTCTCCTGATCCAGGCCTGCCAGACCTCTGTGATTGATTTTTTTTGTCTTTTTGAAGCAGGGTCTCCCTGTAGCCCCAGCTGTCCTGGAACTCACTATGTAGACCAGGCTGGCCTTGAACTCACAGAGATCTGCCTGCCTCTGCCTCTGAAGTGCTGGGACTACAGGCATGTGCCACCATGCCTGGCTTGGTGCTTCATTTTTTAAATGTGACACAGGGAATGCACCTGTGTCAACCTCAGATGTCATCCTCAGAAACACCATCCAACTACTCTGAGACAGGGTCTCTCACTGGTCTGGGGCTCACCAAGTAGGCTCGGCTGGCTGGCCAGTGAGCCCCAGAGATCTGCCTGTCCCTGCCTTCCCAGTGCTGGGATTACAAACATGTGCCACCAGGCTCAGCATGTGGGTTCTTGGGATCAAGCTTATGTCTTGATTCTTGTGGGACAAGCATTTTACCCTCCAGTGGATGCTTTTGTGCATATTCCAATGTGGTCGTCAGTTCACGTGGCCTCTTGGGCAGCCAGCCATTATCTGAACGCCCAGAGCGTTTCTGAAATGTGTCCAGGATACTAGAGATCAAAAACACAGCCCTGTCCTCGAGCCTGTAGACTAGGGGGAGTCATTGAGGATAAGGACAGACAGGACCAGGGAAAGTAGACAAAGGTGGTCAGGGAACAGGCACGGAGCCGGAGGAAAGATGGGCAGCTAACCACACAAGAACATGTCATACATCCTGATCCAGGCCTGCCAGACCTCTGTGATTGATATCTGTATGTGACAGGCCACGTCATGGTGGCTGCCTGCCTCTCCTGATCCAGGCCTGCCAGACCTCTGTGATTGATAGCTGTATGTGACAGGCCACGTCATGGCTGCTGCCTGCCTCTCCTGATCCAGGCCTGCCAGACCTCTGTGATTGATAGCTGTATGTGACAGGCCACGTCATGGCTGCTGCCTGCCTCTCCTGATCCAGGCCTGCCAGACCTCTGTGATTGATAGCTGTATGTGACAGGCCACGTCATGGCTGCTGCCTGTCTCTCCTGATCCAAGCCTGCCAGACCTCTGTGATTGATAGCTGTATGTGACAGGCCACGTCATGGCTACTGCCTGTCTCTCCTGATCCAGGCCTGCCAGACCTCTGTGATTTATAGCTGTATGTGACAGGCCACATCATGGCTGCTGCCTGCCTCTCCTGATCCAGGCCTGCCAGACCTCTGTGATTGATAGCTGTATGTGACAGGCCACGTCATGGCTGCTGCCTGCCTCTCCTGATCCAGGCCTGCCAGACCTCTGTGATTGATAGCTGTATGTGACAGGCCACGTCATGGCTGCTGCCTGCCTCTCCTGATCCAGGCCTGCCAGACCTCTGTGATAGCTCTACTTGGAGCCTCATCAGCACCTCAGACTCAACCTGTCCCATGAGTCATCCTTCCAGTCCAGTCTTGTTTCCCATCAGGGCTCTCTCTCTCTCTCTCTCTCTCTCTCTCTCTCTCTCTCTCTTTCTCTCTCTCTCTTTCTCTCTCTCTCTCTCTCGGGACAGGGTCTCACTAGGTAGTCCTGGCTGGTTTCAAACTTGCAGTGATTCTCCTGCTGCTTCTTCCTTCAGAGCCAATTATCTGTTGTGCATTAGTGCGTGTGCACATAACACATGATGTGTAGAGGTGTGTGTGCATGTGGAGGCTAGGGTGAATCTCTAACCGCTCCTCAGGTGTCATCCACTTTTCTTTTTGAGACAGGGTCTCTCACTGGCCTGGGTCTCACCAATGAGGCTAGACTGATGGGCTGGCAAGCTCCAGGGATCCACCTGTGTCTCCTCCCCAGCACTGGGATTACAAGTGTGCCTCACCTCACCCAGCTATTGCTGTGATTGGACCTGGTCCGCTCCTTTAGACTCACTCCCCTCCATGGCTCATCTGTTTTGTGTACTCCTAGAGTTGCCCAGCACCAAAAGCACTTTAAGCTCATCAGTGCACTGGCTTAAATCCCCAGCTCACCTCTTTGTTCTCCTTAAATTCCCGGCTCACCTCTTCTCCCTACCTTACCACCACAGCCAAAAAAATTCAAGTGAAGGCTATTCTTTTTGACTCTGTCCAGGGACAGGATATGTCTGTCTTGGAATATATCACAGCTTGACTCAAGCCTTTAGCAATAAAGTCGTCATGTAGCCTAATTACAGTTCAATGTAAAATTCAGTCAATGCAAAGTTCAATTTTAAAAGTTTTTTTAAGTACAAGTTAAATGTGGCCTTGGTAGCTAGCAGCAAATTCTGTTCAGGCCCCTGATGGATTCATTTTTAGTGCTACCCATGAAAACAAAAAGCTCTTTTATATAGCCCTCAACAGAAACGCATAATGGACATTGTTTAACTTGTCCCTGGCAAGCGTCACTGAACTAGGAACAAGCAGGGTAACTATGGAGATGCTGTTTGGCCCCAACTTAACACGTAAGTATTTGATTGGGAAGATTTCAGGGGAGAGGGAGACAGACTCTCCGGGAAGTGTCCCAAAGCTTTGTCCATGGAACTGTCCATGCTAGAGAGCCAGTCCCTGTACCAGTCCCTGAGGAGCCAGTGAAGCAAGACCTCAACCTCTGCCAGTGTCCACTTCAGAGGGCTCCTGTCCAGGGTTGCCCCAGCAGCCCTGTGGCCCACCAGTGCCATCTCTTCCCATCTCTTCTTCTGCTTGCCTACAAAGCCAGGATTTCCCCAACACAAAAGAGACACTTTGCATAATGCATGCCAATATGTTTGCATCCAAAAGGCTTTTAAGAATTATTAACTCCAGGGGCTGGAGAGATGGCTCAATGGTTAAGAGCACTGGCTGCTCTTGCAGAGAACACAGGTTTGAATCCCAGCACTCACATGGTGGCTAACAACTATAACTCCAGTTCCAGGGGATCCAACGCCCTCTTCTGACCTCCGCAGGCATTGCACAACAAAGATGCAGCTACCTACATGCAGGCAATACACTCATACACATAAAATAAAAATAAAATTTTTAAAAAATAAAGAACTAACTCAGCAAGATGACTCAGTTAAGTCACTTGCTACCAACCTGACTTTGATCTCAAAGACCCAAAAGGTGGAAAGAGAAAACCAGCTCCCAAAAGTTATCCTCTGACCACGGCATTCACATGCTAAATAAATAATAAATAAATAAAGCAAATGTAATACAATTTTTAAAATAGTAATTACTTTACACTGATTTTTTAAAAAATGTCAGCAACTCCTTAAAGAGAATATTTCAAAGACATACCTCCAAACATCTACAGTGATATTTTGAGCCTGTGTATATGTGTGTACATGTGTTTATGCATATGTATATACGCTGGACTGTTTGTGTGTATGTGTACATACATATGTGTGTTTGTGTGTATGTGTATGAACGTATGTGCATGGGTATGTGTGTATGTGTGTGTGCATGTGAACATGAGGTAAGGCTATAAACCTAAAAATTTGCCCACTCACTGCAACCTACTTCCTACAGAAAGGGCCACACTACCACAAGGCCACAGCCTCCAAAAACAGCCCAACCACTGGGGATCTATTGTTCAAACAGAGGAGCCTGTTGGGGGAACATTTCACATTCAAATGACAATTTTCACCTACAATCTTTTCTTTCTTTCTTACTGGGCTATGGTGGAGACAAGGTGAGGCCCACACACACTCCAAGTCACCTGGGCCCAGACTTGGGCTTGCTCCTGGAAGCACCAGTTAGGCCCTGGTATCTGCCCAGGAAACTTGTGCTTCCCACCCAGGCTCCACCTCAGGAACCCTCCAGTGCAGCTGGGCTCAAGGTCCTTGGTGGATAGGGTGTGGCCCCAGTCACTGGGGAGTGAGGCCTTGAGTGGGCCCCTAAGAAGTTCAGGGAGGTGGTCACAACCATGGAGGCCTTGTTGTGGCCTGTTTGCAGTTCAGGTCAAGATCAGGGGAGGTGCTTGCCTGGCCCCCATAAGGTAAGTGCAGGTCAAGTCTGGGGGAGGCATTCGGGACAGGGCATGGGTGTGGATCATGTCTTGGTGCGGCCCACACACCTGGGATGTTAAGCTGTACCCGGGTCAGCTGTCCCTACAGGTTGGTCCCCATCTGGGGCCTTCGTGTGATCGTGGTCCCCTGGATCTCACCTCTCTTACCTCTTTTTTGGTAGCCCTGGTTCCTTATTTTCCTGGAACCATCAGTTATCCTTCCATCCTTGATTTAGGCTTTGGCCCTCTGCATTGTAAATGGCGCCCAGCAAATGTCAACAATTTTTAATGCTACAATGGATCGTCATCTTGCTGGGATCGTCCCAAATCCCAGTCGAGGCCATGGCATTTTTGAGCTCAGTGTTTTGCTGGCTTGTTTTGATTTTAACTGGTTCTTTTGCAGTTTGGTTTTGGCCCAGGTTATGTTCTTGTAGGCTTTGACTTGTGCACTGTTGTATGCTGGATTCCTCCTGAGATCCTCGTAATACACCTGTGGCCCAGCCTCTTTCGACATCAGGTGAGACTCTGCGCCCTTTTATGGTTATTTGCAGCCTATCCATTTCCAAGTTTGACCATATTAGATATTTCTCTGCTATCGTGAAGGCAGATCCCTTGGGAAGCCAAGTCATGCACATCCTGCTGTTCTTTACCTATCGTCCCAGTCCAGAAAGGCTTCCATAATAGAAAGCTACTGACATGGGATAAATAGCGAAGCTTCATCCTCCCTCAAAACAGGGACCAGCCGTCTAGGCCAGGTGCAGGCTGCCTGAGTCCTCTCCATCATCAGTGTCCCCGGCATTTAGCCGGTGTCTCGCTGTGTCCCTGCTGGTCAGTCCCCGTGACAGCTTCTTGTTTTACCATTTATGACTCTTCTCAGGATGACACCATTTTGTTAAATCAGGAACACACCAACGACCAAACTGTGTCTCTGTCACCCCATTCAGACTTCCTCCCCTCAAGTACAACACATTGATGATTTCGGGATGATCATGATCTCACCCCGAAGTTTGGGCAATGGTGTGTCCCACATAACATCCCTGCCCTTCTTTTCCTGCTTCTGAATCCCAAGCCCACTGCAGTGGATCCTCTACTGTCCTCAGACCTAGGCCACACCTATAACCATGACAGAGACGCCCCCTGATGTGAGTTTGCAGATCCCTGACCTCACTTCAGTCTGGGCACCTCAAAGAAGTCCAGGCATTTAAGTATCTATTGGCCTAGTATCTCTCCTCCAAGAAAAGCCACACCCATATGTCATCATAGGGCATTTAGGGCTCCCACCATGGCCGCTCCCTAGCTTATGGAGGTGTTCTCTCCATGTCCTGAATGGCCAGGCATCCCTCTGAGCCATCTCTGCTGTTTCTACCTCTTCTCATAACACCTGTCCTATAAGATCAGGGACCGCATTATGCCTCAGTCACCCCTTCAAGGCCCCTTCCTGCAACTACAACACACAAATCGTCCATTGGGACTTCAGCAAGTTTGGTGCAGTCCCACCCACAATATGGCCTGAGTCCCAGCCCACTAGGCAGACACTCTGCCCTCAGGCCCTGGCCACACCCATAATTGTGACTGTGACCCTTCACATGAGGTCACAGAGGCCTGACCTCACTTCAGTGTGGGCACTTCAAGGTATTGGGCTCTCAAATATCTCCCAGGCTGATGCATTTTTGCCCCCAGAGACCCATGGACATGTGTCCTTAAGAGGCTCTTTGGGGAGCAGCTAGAGCTTGCCTGGGAAGCCCCTCCCTGAGCACCACCTTCCAGTGTTTTCTTCGGCCTCAGGGAACTCCAGCCCTGAGGGACATCCCGAACTGGCTCCTTCTTCAGCCTGAAGGTTCCAGGCTGAAAGGCTGTGCTGTCATTTCAGCTGCTCATTTTTCCAACATGGTTCCCTTGTCATTAAGCCTATGGGGGCCCATCTACTGTCCCCGGGGATAGGTCCACAGTGATTGAAAACTGGTTTCCAGTCTGTCCTCAGCACCACTAAACCAGCGTCTTGAGCTCAGATGTAGCACCACAGCAGAGCTCTTGCCCAGCATGCCAAAAGACTGGGTTTGATTTCCAGCACCCCAAAAATGGAAGAAAGAGAAAGAAAGGAATTAAGCCTATGGGGGCCCATCTACTGTCCCCGGGGATAGGTCCACAGTGATTGAAAACTGGTTTCCAGTCTGTCCTCAGCACCACTAAACCAGCGTCTTGAGCTCAGATGTAGCACCACAGCAGAGCTCTTGCCCAGCATGCCAAAAGACTGGGTTTGATTTCCAGCACCCCAAAAATGGAAGAAAGAGAAAGAAAGGAAGGGAGGAAGGGGGGGGGGAGGGAAGGAAGGAGGGAGGGAGAAAGGGAAAAGAAAGAATACAGGGAAATGTACTTTTTGTTAGGAGAGCTCAATCAAGCTAAGTTTATACACTCACCCTTGTGAGCCTTTGTGCTTCTCTGTCTTGCCATCAGCCAACACTCCTCCTGAAGGACTCCACGAAGGAACAAGGTGCACCCAGGCTGTCCCACACAGTGCTGAGCTCATAGCTCTGGAGCAGAGGAAGGCTATGCATGCATGTGGTTAGGTGCTT
This sequence comes from Nannospalax galili, assembly GCF_000622305.1. Classification (NCBI taxonomy): domain Eukaryota; kingdom Metazoa; phylum Chordata; class Mammalia; order Rodentia; family Spalacidae; genus Nannospalax; species Nannospalax galili. Next base: position 201,887 of record NW_008352265.1, on the reverse strand, counting down.
TTATTAGCACTAGCAGGGGTCAAAGGCTCACTTGCTTCCCGAGGCAAAGGTGTTGTGAGTGCTATGCCTAGTCCCTTCCCTTGTCTAATTGAACGCCATCCTGGGCGCTCTAAGTTGGGAAGTGTTTTGGCTGTTGGCTTTAGAACAGATGAGGGCAGACAGTCCAATGGGAGCCACTGCTGGCCTGAGCAAGGGAGAAGTGGTGACACTGATGATTTCGTGTGGCCAGCAGGAGAAACAGTTGCCTGGAGGAGCCTGGGATGTGGGCGCAGCCAGCAGAGATGGTCTCTGAGCCAAGCCAGGGCATCGCCTCTTTGGACAGGAACGCAAGAGAGATGGCACCACCCGCACAGGTTGCTGTACTAGGGCCAAGGATGAAGAGGCCAAATCAGGCCACCCCAACCAAGCTCCCTGACCTCTGTCTGGATCTGCAGGACACTGAGGCCAGTACTGACCAGGCCGGGTGCTCGGCTGGCCTTTTGGACAGTGGCGTGTGCATCAAGACAACCAGGCCCAGAACAGCAATGCCAGGGCCCTGTGTGTGCTTGGGTGGTTTAGGCACTGGAGTTCCTGAATCCCTGAGAGGGAAACTGGCATGCATATTTCATTCCTGAAGTCCGTGGTCATGCAATCCCTCAGTGACAGTGGCTCTTTTTTAGGAGCAGGTGGGTGAGCACCTGACATTCTGCAGCTGTGGGAGAGGGAACTTGAGATACTTCCTGCTCCTCAACCTGCCTCACCTTCACTGAGCCTGAGGAGGGTGACCTCTGCTTCTGGGAGTTCCACTCCTTCCAACAGTAGCAGGACCCGGGCGCCAATCCTTTGCAACATCCTTATCTTGAATGGCTTGTGGGTGCAGCTGGTATCCTCACCTCCTAGGGTGAGCCATGATCTCTGCTTCAATACTTCCTCCATTGACGTGCACCAGTGCAGCCAAAGCTGTAGACTTGATTTGTTCAAATAGGAGCCACTGGCCACAGGCAGGTAGTCTATCTACATTAGGTGAAACATTCAGTTCACTCACCAGACTGCCCACACTTCAAATGGTTTCCAGCCACCGGTATCCAGGGGGTTAACTAGGGACATTATGGGACCACTCACTATATCTAAAGTTCTGCCTTTGAGTTGGGGTGAGTTAAATGTCCATTTAAATGTTTTCAAGGATAGAAAGTAATAAAATGAATAAGAACGAATCACATGCTAAGAACTGGAAGAATTTTAGCTGTGGTGGTCAGAGAGGCCCTCATAGATGGTGGAAGCCCTACTGACAGCCTGCTGGAGTGCGGGGACCATGGGTCAGCAGGGACCATGGGTCAGCACTGTCCTCTGGACCCTGTGCTGTGGATCTATGCATCCTGGAGGCCCAGGCAGGCTGGCATGAGGATGGGGTACCCTCAGCTCTGCATGGAACTGTCTAGATAGATGACATCATTGCTATCCATTAAAACCAGTGAGAACCTGGGCGAGTCAGGAAAGCAGCCACACCTCAGGACCTGCCTCAAGGACCCCCACCCCTCCTAAAGTATCATGTGCTGGGCAGACACTGAGGAAGGAAACCCTACTGAACTGCTGGGGTCCTTTCTAGAAAATCAGTCACTAAAGTTGATCAGGTGAACAAAGAACCAAAGTACTTGGGCACTTCTCAGTGAGCAAGAGGCCAGTTGGAGTTTGTGAGCCTCTTTCTGCACAGACAAACCTTATGATTTCAGAACCCCTGACAGAGGCAAATCATCAGAGCTCCTGCTCCTGGGAGAAGGGGCTCCCATTGTCCCTGAGTTTGAAGGAAAACAAGCCTGTGCTATTGGTGTTAACTTTCCCTGCTGTGTTAGGGCACCAAGGACAGACCAAAGACAAGTTTGGTGAACTAATCAGTTTAATTTGGGTTTGCTTCATGAGCCAGGAATAGAACTCAGTGTAGGGTGCTTGGCTACCTGGCATGTGTGAGGCCCTAAGTTCTATTTACATAATAAGAGAATGTGTGAGATGGTTTGAATGAAAATGTCCCTCATAGGCTCCAAGTATTTGGACATTTTGTCTCCAGATGGTGATGCTATTTTGGGAGGTTTTAGAAGGTGTGGCTATCCTGGAGGAAGCATTTCACTGGGGTGGGCTTAGAGAGTTCTTAAGCCTGGCCAGATCTCCAGTTTCTCTCTTGCTTCCTCTGCCTGTGTGATGATGTGAGAGCTTAGCTTCTGCTGCTCCTGCTCCAGCCACCTCCAGCCACCATGCCT
>NW_008352265.1:192473-196592 GCF_000622305.1 Nannospalax galili | reverse complement strand
GATGGGGGAGGGAGAAGGACAGGGACAAGCAGGGAGAGGCAAGCTGGTTGTCTCAAATTCCAAACCCAGAGGGTGGAGACATGGCTCAGCAGTTAGGAAGCTAGGAAGTCATGAGGACCAGAGTTTGGGTCGCATCACCCGCATAAAAAGCCAAGAATCCCATGTGTACCTGCAGAGACCAGAGGATAGCTGGGCCTTGCTGGATTCCAACCTAGCTGAGAAAACACAAACCCCAAGTTCAGGGAGAGACCCTGTGTAGATGGAATTTACTGCTGGGAGGCACATGTGTGCTGTCCTTGTCCCACCGTCCTTACATCCAACCAACACAATAGTCCTCCAAACTACAGCTTAGGGAATATATTTATTTGGGCTTCCTAACAGAGCATGTGATGAGGATGAGGGGTACTTACAAAGGCATAGACACCCTTGGGCTGTTTCTCTACATGGATGAGCCTTCTAGATCTGTGGCCACCAGCCCAAGATGCCGAAGCACCCTCCTCTTCCCTGGCTTCTTCCGTGTCCATCCTTAGTCCCCCACCTCAAGCAGCTGAGCGGACTAATTGGGTGGGAGGGGTGAGTGTCTCCCTCTGTCCCGCCCTTCCTATGGAGCGTCTTGTAGTTCAATTACTCTTAAAGAAGGCATCTACGCATTTGTTTGAGAGTCAGGCTCACCACATGAAGGAGGAGCTTATCCAACACCCTGCCTTAAAGGGTTAGGTGGGCAGTGATAGAGGACACCCAACACCTTTTTCTGGCTTCTGAATGTGTGCACACACACACGTGCACGTACACACACACACACACACACACACACACACACACACACTCTGCTGGACAGCTTTAGTGTCAACTTGATACACCTGGGTTGAGGGACCCTCGATTGGGGAATTGCCTCTATTGGACTGGCCTATGGCCATGTCTGAGGGGCATCTTCTTGATGAGTGATGTGGGAGGGCCCAGCCCACTGTGGGTGGTGCCACCCCTGGGCAGGTAGGCCTGTGTTGCATAGGAAAGCAGGTTGAGCAGGGGCCAGGGGAGTAAGCCAGTAAGCAGTATTCCTCCATTGCCTGAGCTCCAGCTCCTGCCTCCAGGTTCCTGCCCTGAGTTCCTAACTTGGGCTCCTTGATGAACTATGAGCTGGGAGATGTAAGCTGAATAATGGACCCAATGCAGAGGTCTGTCCCTCCACCCTCTGACTATCAGGGGCACATTCTCATGACTGACATGTGCCCTTAGTCAAAGCACTGATGAAATTCCTCCTCTTGTCCAGATTCTGTGTTGCTCACCAAGGAAACACTTAGATAACCATTTAGACAATCTAAAAGGACTGGCCATGGTAGCACACACCTTTGATCACAGCAGAGGCAGGTAGATCTCTGTGAAATCAACACCAACCTGGTCTACATAGTGAGTTCTGGGCCAGCTATGGCCACAGGGAGACCCTGTCTCAAAAAGACCAAAAAAAAAAAAACAAAAAAAAGGACATGCAATAAAACAAATTATATTGTATCAAAACAACCATTTCTAATGAGCATGGCTAAATGTACAACTAATTTCTAGAGAGAACTAGTGGACGCAGCCTCTCAAGTGAGCACTTTGCAATGACTTGTGCCCATTCTGTGCAGCCAGGTTAGGCCAGGTGTACCTCTGTCGTTGGGGGAAGGTGGTTCTTGCTCCAGCCTAGCTTTAGTGCAAGTGAGCAGCATCAGCAGCTGGGACAGCAGCTGGGTTCTGGCAGCATGCTGTTCAGCTGGCTGCCACTGTGCCTGATAAAATCCATGGGACAGCCAGTTAAGAACAGCAGAAAGAAAAAGGAGCCAGTCTCATGCTATGGACCTATAATCCCAGCTAGTCAGGAAGGTGAGGCAGGAGGTTCCCAGGTTCAAGGCTAGCCTGGGATACAGAGTGACTTCAAGGCTAGTCTGTACAGCTTAGTGAGACTTCGCCTCAAAAAATATTTTTTTACTTTGAGAGGGCTAAGGATGTAGTCCCATGTGGAGGTGTGGCAACAAGATGGCGCCAAGCAGCTGAGGTGAAGGTGGAGCCAGCTGGCCAGCTTGGCGTGCCACAAAGAGAGGAAGTAATGCTGATTGGAGCCTAGCCAGTAAAGGACGTGTGATCACCTCATGAACAATATGTTATACTATGAGAAGAGCCTGTGTGGCATATGTGACCTCTAACGTGATTGGATGACAGCTTTCCCACCTATGCTAATGCTTGTGACTTTTGCCCTTAAATATTGATCAGCCTTGCCAATAAACGAGTTTTCCTGCTTGAAGCAAATCCCTGCCTAGTCTGATTGTCCTCACAGAGAAGGGCTGGCAAAATGGAAGGGCCGCGTACTTCCCCCTCCTTGACCCCCATTGCCAGGGCCTCTCATTCCTCTGCCTGAGACACAGGGGTTCAGAGACCATGGCATCTGGTGCCCTGTGTGAGGAACTAGTGCAAAGTTTCGGTCGAGGCCAATCGGGCTCTCGGGGTGAGACCCTTAGTATGGGTAACGCAACTTCAGGAAGAAATGAGCCTGCTGTGAAAGCCCTACAATATTTGCTCAAAAGCTGCGGGCTGGAGCTTTCAGACTCCACGGCATGCCACGTTTGGGATACGGTACTTCTCTTGGCCCCATGGGCCACCACAGCCAACCTATTCTCCTGGGACATGTGGGAAAGAGTTGAAAAGCTGGCGAGAGAATGGGAGAGGCACTTCGGGGTGGAACCCCCACTAGGATTCTATCCCACAATAGCTACCCTTAAGGGCATCTTCCACCCAGAGACACCTCCCTCCCCTCAACTTGCAAAAGAAAAGGGGGGGAGGCAAAGGCAGGGGGGAAGAACGAGGAAATGAGGATGATTGGGCCATGTTTGACAAGGAAAGACAGGCCCAAGGGGACCCTGTTGACATGCTAGTAGTGGATATTAAAGTTCAGTTGACAGTTGAGGCCTGGGGAAAAGGGGGTACTGGGTGCGAGCCTGAGGAGATGGATCCCCCCCCGCCCTGACCAGGACAAAGATCTCAGGAGGCCCCCAGCCTATCGGCGGGTTGGTCAGTGCGAGCCTCTTTGCTGGGGGGAGGGGAGGGGGCAGTACCCCCTCTCGGCCCCTCAGCCTCTGGAAGAGCCAGTGTACACTGACGCCTTTCCGGTGAGGGTGCAGTGCCCATCCGCCACGCCATGCAGGGCGTTCTCAGTCAACTTAGTCCCGGGGCCACAGAGGCCAGCAGACTGGTATCCATGGGAGGCTAAGGACCTCAAGGAACTAAGGCAAGCAGTCCTCAAGGACAGTGCCAACTCACCGTGGGCTGAGACTTTACTGGAGAACCTCACCCACCACCCCTGTGTCCCTAGGGAATGGACTGATATGGCTAAGGCTGTCCCTCTTCATCAAATGGCTGGCCTTGTATAAGGAGGAATGTAGGATCATAGCAGAACAAAATCACACAGTTAACCCTCAAATCCCTCTTACCTACGGCCAACTGATGGGTACCGCTGATGGTTATTCCACAAGGACGCAGCAGGCTTGCCTGCCCCGTATAGGGACCAAGTAAGGCAGGCGGGACTGGCGGCCTGGAAGAAGCTCAATGAAGGACAGTCAGAGGACCCCTTGGTGGGCCTAAGGCAGAAGCCTGGGGAGGGTCTTGCCGAATTTGTGGATAGGGTGGAGAAGAGCCTTATTAGAAAGCTACCTGCTGGGGCACTCAGGGACGAGTTTACTCAAGTGCTGGTATGGGAGGGCATGAACCACGAGCGTGCTGCCTGTTTGGGTCTGAAACATGCTTCGATCAGCCAGTGGGTTGTGGCCTCCCAGGATGTTGGAATGAATCAACACCAGTCTCAAACCTTGGCCCATGTGCTTCAAGCCCAGACGGCTTCCTTAACTGATGCATTTACTCAGGTGCTCATGGCTGTCTGAGGAGACCCTAAGGGCCCACAGGCTCATCACATCCCCAAAGGGAATGGGGGCTGTTTCCAGTGTGGGAAACTAGGGCATTTTAAGAGAGACTGTCCAGAGGAAGTCCTCCCAGGGTCCCAAGCAGGGAGGCAGGAGGATCAAGGGCCAAGCAAGCCGACTACTTCTTGCCCCCATTGTAGAAAAGGGTTCCATTGGAAGAAAGACTGCAGGT
>NW_008352265.1:189799-191145 GCF_000622305.1 Nannospalax galili | reverse complement strand
AGTGCTAGGGTACTGTTAGACAAGCCGCATTGGGAAGCGATTGAGGCCTTTCAAAAGGCATTGTATACAGAGGCCTCTGTTTGGAGGTTCTACTCACAGCTCCCTTTCTACCTACGGATCTTAACAGGTAACAGGCTGACCACGGCAGCCTTGGTCCAGGAGCAGGACCCCTTGGAGTGGGTGCACACCACCCTTGGGGGCATCCCTAGGGTGTACACCCTAGGAGACCAGTTGGCAGACATGGTAACCAAAGGGCGAAATCTGGCTATTCGGAGGTTTGGGAGGGACCCTGACACAACTGTTGTTCCCTACTGCCTTGCGGATTTTGACTGGCTAGCAAGGGCCAATGCCAGACTTGCAATTGCATTAGAAGGATACATGGGAAATATCAGCTGCCACTATGGGCCCTCTAAATGGGCCCCGATGCTGCAGAGGCTACAGCTCAAACCACCCTTGGTTTTCTCAGATGTTATGATTCCTAATGGCTTACAGGTGTTCACAGATGGGGGCCGTGCAGGGGCTGCTTATGCTGCCTTTATGACCCATACAGATAAAGGACCCTTTAGACAGAGATTCCAGGCCTGTGAGGGCTCTGCTCAATTCAAAGAAATGCTGGCAGTCTTCATGACACTACAGGACCTCGAGTCCCCTCTAAATTTACACTTGGACAGCCTCTACATGGTCAACCTACTCCTGAGCCTGCCCCAAGCCCATATTAAGCTAGACTCTAACCCCATCTCCACGCTCATGGTATCCCTCCAGGGGACATTAGAAGGTAGAAGTTCTCTCATATTCATTCAACATGTGTGCAGCCATACGGGCCTACGACACTACAGGACCTCGAGTCCCCTCTAAATTTACACTTGGACAGCCTCTACATGGTCAACCTACTCCTGAGCCTGCCCCAAGCCCATATTAAGCTAGACTCTAACCGCATCTCCACGCTCATGGTATCCCTCCAGGGGACATTAGAAGGCAGAAGTTCTCTCATATTCATTCAACATGTGTGCAGCCATACGGGCCTATCGGAGTTTATAACACAAGGAAATGATATGGCTGATCGCCTGGCGACACACGGGGTTGACGCCTATACGGCACAACAGGCCAGTGCTCTCCATAACCTCACTCATGTCAACTGGTGAGGGCTCCACCATAGGTTCCTTAATGTTCCCACTAAAGACCTAAAAAGGATAGCCCATACCTGCAAGGCTTGCCAGCCCTATTTAAAAGTACCTCCTTTACAAGGCCTGGGAGTCAACCCCAGAGGACTAAACCTAATGTGCTCTGGCAAACAGATGTCACCCATTTCCCGGCGATTTGCAAATTAAAATATATCTTTGTGTCAA
>NW_008352265.1:134630-189034 GCF_000622305.1 Nannospalax galili | reverse complement strand
AAGATCTGGTGGAGACGCTATTTGTTCTTCAAGACACAAAAAAAGAAAAAAAATAACAGTCAGAAGTTCTGCTTTACCTCCCAAGGGGAGAAAACCCTTGAGAAGGCCTTCTTTCTCTTTCTCTTTCAGACAATGGTGAGCCATCCCCTACAGAAGTTTTGCCTACTAGCTCTACTCATGGAAACGCTGAGGCCTACCAGGGCTACAGCGATGCCAAATCCACACCAGCCTCTGAGAGTCACATGGATGGTGATCAACGCAGCCACAGGAGTGATCGCCAACAGTACCACCAAGATCACTCTGCCGGGAGCATGGTGGCCAGACCTGGAGGTCGACATCTGTGACCTTGCGGCTGGATCTTGGGACGTAGGGGACCGTCTGTACCTAGCGGACACCTGACCCAAATGCAAAGACAAGGGGAGGCGGTGCACCGTGCCACTCATGGGCTCCCCCTTGGGAGCCTGGGTGTTCCCACGTCCTCAAGAGAGTCAGCCTGAGGGAAACAGTATTCTATGTTTGCCCAGGAAGCAACAGGACCGGGGATCAAGTAAGACACTGTGGTGGGGCCAATTCTTATTATTGTTATAATTAGGGATGCTAAAAGACAGGGACGGGAAGTTGGATCACACCCTCAAGGGCAATTCAGGTAGAGAGAGTGAAACAACCAAGACTGTCCACAAATCCTCTTTTTGGGAGGTGTGCAAAATATCACTGCAATCCCCTAAGAATTCACATTACAATTGAAGGAAGGCAATCTGGGGGATGGGACATGGGAAAAACCTGGGGACTTCGACTGTATGTAACTGGAGCTGACCCTGGCCTCCTCTTCATGATTAGGAGAAAGGTTGAACCCCTAAAAAACAATATCATAGGGGACCCAATGGTCAGCTCTAAAAAGACTGAGCTATTGCCACCTACTCCTGGACCAGCTCATTCTGGGACTACCCACAGAAGGAGATGACCACGGTGGCCTTAAAGGTACCCTAAAAACAAAAAAACATGGACAGACTGGGTGGGTCAGCTGAGGTGGACCTGGTCACTGCAGTGCAGCTAGCCTATCAGGTCCTTAATTTCACCCACCCTGACCTCACCTCTTCCTGTTGGTTATGTCTTGATGCTGCCGCCCGACCCTTCCGGTGCCATGGGAAATTTTACAAATACCACAGATGACCAGTGATGTCGGTGGGGAGGTGCAAACGCCAAGACGTCTGGCATCTCCATTCCCTTAAAATACTACAATGTTACTTGTATCACCTTTGGAAATCCCACTAACCCATGGAAAAACTGTATAAACATTACCGGTTTCAGAGGGAAGTGGGTCGTCCCTAACACTCCTACTCATTATTGGCTATGCCAGGAGACAGGACTGACACCCTGCATTTCCACCCGCCTTCTCCGGAACCAAGGGGGGGATGTCTGTACCTTGGTGGTACCATTCCCCCATGTGGTGTATCACTCCCCGGAAGACATAGAGGCCCAAAAATTCCACCAGGAAAAAAGGGAGCTTGCCACACTGATAGTTTCCACGCTCCTGGGGCTTGGGATGGGGGGTACTGCTCTTGGGGCCACTTCCCTAGCCCTTTCTCAGCAGGGCCTTCAGGGAATTCAGGCAGATATGGATGTGGGGCTAGATAAACTAAGCAACCAGGTTCCTGCAACAATCCCTCTCCTCCCTGGCACAGATGACCATGCAAAACAGAAGAGGGCGCGATCTCCTTTTTATGCAGCAAGGAGGATTATGCATGGGGCTAGGAGAAGACTGCTGCTTCTATGTAGACCACTCTGGGGTAGTAACAAAAAACCTTGATTGGTCCGGAGAGAAATCGAAGGTAGGTGAGCCAGGAGAGACGAAACCTTATTCGAACAATGGTTCGACAGCTCCCCTTGGCTGACCACCTTGCTGTCAGCTCTGTTAGGACCTTTAGTGATAATCACACTTATTTGTTCCTTTGGACCCTGCATCTATGGAAGTCTTGTAAGAATTATACGAGGTCAGGTAGAACAGATACAGGCTATGATGCTCCGGCTCCATTATGACTGCATACCCACCTCACCCCCCCACATGAGACAAGCACCTAAACCAAGGTTTATTAATGGCTCGTCTAATTCAAGGTTTGGCCATCTGCTGGGCATCCGGGATTAATGGCTCACCTAACCCAAGGTTTGGCCAGCCCTGTAATAATCGGATCCCCTGTCAAACAAAACAAAAAGGGGGGGATGTGTAGGTGCGGCAACAAGATGGCGCAGAGCAGCTGAGGTGAAGGCGGAGCCAGCTGGCCAGCTTGGCTGAGCCACAAAAAGAGGAAGTAATACTGATTGGAGCCTAGCCAGTAAAGGACATGTGATCACCTCGTGAACAATATGTTATACCATGAGAAGAGCCTGCGTGTTATATGTGACCTCTAAGCTGATTGGGTGACGGCTTTCCCGCCTGTGCTAATGCTTGCGACTTTTGTCCTTAAATATTGATCAGCCTTGACAATAAACGAGTTTTCCTGCTTGAAGCGACTCCCTGCCGTGTCTGATTGTCCTTGGAGAGAAGGGCTGGTGAGGCTTCCTCCTCCTCAACCCCCATCGCCGCAGCCTCTCGTTCCTCTGCCCTAGACGCAGGGGTTTGGAGACCTTGGCAGTCCCGTGTGGGAGTGCTTGCCTAGCCCAGATTCCCGTTCAATCCCCGGTACTGTAGAGGGGCGGGGAGAGGTGGGGGAGCAGCTGCGTTCTTCCTGGTTCTTCACACTTCCATCATTCAGCTCTTGGATGGAAGCTGTCGCCTCTCTCCTGGTCCCTATTTGACCTACGTGGGATTCCTTCCTTGATCCTTGACCCTTGACTCTGACCTCAGCTCATTCCATTGGTCCCCTGCCACCTCCACAGAGAGGCCTCCCCCTAATGGCCTCTCAGGTCCCACACCCTTCCCGCCTTCCTAGCCTGGACCATCCTCTAAGGTCGAGGAGGGACAAGCATTAAGTGACTCTTACATTTATTTATTTATTTTGTGTATGTGGATCTGTGTAGCCAATGCAGTGTGTAGAGGTCAGAGGACACTTGTGGGAGTGGGCTGTCTCCTTCCACATGTGGGTCCTGGGGCTCAAACTGAGGCTGTCAGCCTTGGAGGCAAGCACCTTCACCTGCGGACCATCCCACTGGCCTTTAAGTGAAGGGTTGTATGTAGCCCTTCCTCTTCTCTGCTTTGATTCCTGGCCATGAAATGAGTGCCCTTGCTCCAACATATGCTCCCACTGTGATGTGCTGTCTTGACCCAGATCCAAAACAACAGAGCCACCTGATCAGAGACCAAAATCTCCAAACCATGAGCTGAAATAAACCTTTGCTTTTTTATTTTTTTTTGATAGGGTCTCTCTAGCCCCAGCCCACCTGGAACTCACTTATGTAGGCCAGGCTGGCCTTGATCTCACAAGAGATCTGCCTGCCTCTGCCTCCTGAGTAATGTAAACCTTTGCTTTTTACAAGCTGATTTTCTCAGGTGCTTGTTATGGTCTTGAAAAGCTAATCTGGTTACCCTTTGAGGTTGAGGGGAACTGTGGAGAGCCACAGCCTCCGCCGCCATTACAAGATGGCGCCGGTATCCGGACCTTCTTAACAGTAAACATCCTGCTGCGCCCATAAGGGGCGTGCACAAGAGCCTGCTCTCCCTCGCCTCCTCCCGTGGCGTGATCTCCAGCAACCAATCCGCTTCTTATACGTCATAGATGGGACCTTTAGACTATATAAGCAACCGCTCTCCCGCTTCTCGGCGTCTTCGGTCTTTAAGCTTCTAAGAGTGTAAGATGCGCATACAATAAACTGCTGCAGAAGGATCCTGACTTGTCCTCCCGCGTCGTTCTTGCCGGCTAGACGGAAAGTGGTCGGGGACAGGGAACCAAGTTCTTATTCTAAAACCTCCAAGGAGAGAAAAAGAATATAAGTAATGACCATCTAGATTTATCTAGATGCTAAATTCATGTAATCAAAAGCTGGTATGGGAAACAGGCCTGGAGGAGTAGCTCAGTGGGTAGAGTGTTGGCCTAGCACATATGAAGCCCCAGGTTCGATCCTCAGCACCACATGAATCATGCATGATGTTGTCTGCCTATAATCTCAGCACTTGGAAGGTGGAGGCAGGAGGATCAGAAATTCAAGATCATGCTCAGCTATACAGCATCAGGGTCAGCCTGGCTACAGGAGACTCTGTCTCAAAAAAAAAAAAAAATCGGATGAGCATGTTGTAATAGATGAATCAGGATCAGTGTAGCAACACCTTAAAACACTGTTCAGTTTTGATTCAGAGACACTTTGTACCTCCTGATGGAGAGGCAACTTGAAGTACTATTTCCAGTGAACTCCATGCAAAGAGCACTGAGAATGCTGAGTCTCAGTGAAGCTAAGTGCAAGAGCTGGGTCTGAAGTTTTTGTGCATTTGCCAGTGGTGAGCAGGAAGTGGGTGAGGTCATCACAGAGAAAACGCCACATTTGGGATGCAGAGCTGGATAGCGAGCATGTGGGAGTCCACACATGACAGGTTGTAAAGATGTTTATGTGCATGAGTGGACTGCCTGCATGTATGAGTACACTCGGGTCCTGCAATGCCCACGGAGGTCAGAAGAGGATGTCAAATTTCCCTGGAACTGGAGTTACAGATGGTTGTTAGCCACCATGTGGGTGCTGGCAATCAAACCGCCCTCTGCAAAAGCAGCCAGTGCTCTTAACTGCTGAGCTTATCTCTACAGCCCTGAAAACAATTGTTTTTTTTTTTTTTTTTTGGTCTTTTTGAGACAGGGTCTCCTTGTAGCCTCTGCTGGCCTGGAACTTGCTGTGTAGACCAGGCTGGCCTCAAATCACAGAGATTGCCTGCCTTTGCCTCCCAAGTGCTGGGATTAATGGCATGTGCCACCACGCCCCAAGAAAATAATAAACCTTATAAAATAAAAATGGCTGGAGAGATGTTCAGCAGTTAAGAACACTGATTGTTCTTGCAGAAGACCCAGATTCGAATCCCAGCACCCACATGGCAGCTAACAACTGTCCGTAACTCCAGTTCCAGGGGATCCGATGGCCTCTTCTGTCCTCTGCAGGCATTGCATGACACAGGTGCACTTACCTACGTGCAGGCAATACACTCATACACATAAAAAAAAGTAAATAAATAAAAAATATTTAAAAATAAAATAAAAAAGTGCTTGGAGTCAATAACCTTTTCTGTGTGTTTGAAAAATCACCTGGTTTCTCACCTGCTCCTGCCCACCACAGGTTCTCTGCTGGGGTCTGGATAGTCACTATAATGAGCTGGCTGTGGTGCTCAAGCTGGAAGAGGATCAGTTGGGCCAGAAGAGCTGGTTCACTATGAGAGCAGGCTGCTGAAGGAGGCCTTTTCACAGATCTCAGCAGCTTCGCAGGAACCAACACACACCTGACTGACTCCCACAAGGCTTGACGTTCCAGGAGAGTGAAGTCTTTGTTTACTCTTCTACCTCTAGTGGGCACGTCTTGAGTCTCTTTCTATATACCTAAATATACTGCTGTATAGAGAATATGTTTATAGTAATTTATAGAATCCTGTCGTCTCACCTTTACATTTATGTAATTTGATTTTTCCCACGTCAAATACTTCATCATTCTCTAGTACTAGTGTCTTCAACTGATTCAAGACAAAATTAAGAACAGGCGAGTATCTAGGCCTTTGATATGAACTAATTAACTCAATTCCTAAGATCTCTCCCATCACCAAGATTCCATTATTTTATGACAAAGCCAATTTAGAACCTTGCTTCTCACACCTGACAAGACTAAGCCTTGGGACATGATCCTGTAGAACATAAGAGGTAAGCCCTGTGACTCCAAACACAAGTGGCTGGAGGGGCCAGGGGAGGCTCAGTGCTCTAGGGGATGCTCCTGAGGTTTGAGGGGCATTGGGGCAAAGCAAAAGGAGCGAGGGCTAGGGAGACAGCTCTGTCAGGGAGTGCTTGCCACAAAAGGAGTGAGGGCTAGGGAGACAGCTCTGTCAGGGAGTGCTTGCCACAAAAGGAGTGAGGGCTAGGGAGACAGCTCTGTCAGGGAGTGCTTGCCACAAAAGGAGTGAGGGCTAGGGAGACAGCTCTGTCAGGGAGTGCTTGCCACATAAGCAGGAGGATCTGAGTTGGACCTCTAGTGCCAACATAAAAAAATTAGGCATGGTGGTGTATACTTGTAATCTCAAGTGCTGGGGAGGCAGAGATAAGGCATCCCTGGGGCATGCAGGCCAGTCTAGCCAACTTGGCAAGCTCTAGGTCCATGAGACACCCTGTCTCAAAAACACAAGGTGGAGTGTCTCCTGAGGAGATACCTGAGGTTGACCTCTGGCCTCCCGCACAAGACATACACACACACACACACACACACACACACACACACACACCAAAGAGCCTCTCCTGTAACCATCCTCTCTTATCATCAGTCTCTGGCCTCTGCCTGATTTACTGAGTACAGTCAGCCATGTATTGGAAGATGTTTCACATCTGGCTCTCAAGAGGAAAAGCCCTAAGTACGGGCAGAGGCCTACTCGCTTAGTGAAGAGTCCCGTCCTGGCCAAGGTATTTCCATGCTGGAAGAGCACAAATTGGCTCTCATGGCTGGTACGGGTGAACTGCAACCCTCACTGAAGTATCCTCAGATTTCAGGCCAAAACCGCTAGTGGTCTTCCAGCAGTTTAGTGTATGATGCACAGCACTTTTTACTGAAAAAGCAAATCATTCGGAGTATTGTTTTGTTTCTTCAGTCAGTGTGACTGTGTTAGCAAATCACAGTGAAACGGCTCTTATTGTGGCTCAGGGTTAAAAAGTCTAAGAACTGCCACTGAAGCATCTTCTCTCTTTAAAATCAAAACCAAAGCTGAGCATGGAGGTGACACCTACCACCTTAGCTCAGAGGAATGAAGGACTGGGACTTCAAGCCAGCCTAGGCTACCCAGGTGACAGGATCTCAACACCGCCCATGAACAAGTTTAAGGATTTTATTTTAATTATGTGGCCACATGAGTTCAGATGCTCACAGGCCAGAAGAGGGCTTGAATCCCTGGGGCTGGAGTTACAGTCAATTATAGCTGGTGGACATGGGTGCTGGGAACCAGATTCGGCTCCTCTATAAGAGCAGCATAAGGGGATGGAGATATGGCTCAGTGGTTAAGAGCACTGTTCTCACAGAAGACCCAGGTTCGAATCCAAGCACCCACATGGCAGCTAACAACTGTCCATAACTCCATTTCCGGGGGATCTGACAGTCTCTTCTGTCCTCCTCGGGCCTTGTACGACACGGGTGCACTTACCTACATGCATGCAATACAATCCAACACATAAAATTAAAATAATAAGTAAAATATGGGCCAGATGTGGTGGCACACGCCTTTAATCCCAGCACTCAGGAGGCAGAGGCAGGCCAGCCTGGTCTCCAGCAAATCCAGGCCAGCTGAGGCTACACTGAGACCCTGTCTCAAAAAGACAAAAAAAGAAAAAAAAAAAAAAAAAAAAAAAAAAAAAATTGAAAAAAAAAAAAAAAGAGCGAGCAGCACAAACTCGTAACCACTGAGCCATCTCTCCAGCCCCAATGAAAATCTTTCTTTACTGTACCCGGTCCCTTAGCTATGGTTTCTCTTTTCTTCCCACCAAAGTTTCTTGAAATATTCACGGTCCCTATTTCTACTACTTTTCACTTCACATTTCTTCACTCACTTCTAAGTCAGTCACAGCAACTTCTGTGTGGCTAAATTCCACTGGTCCTGCCCACGCTCTCTGACCTCTCCGGGCGCCTGGCGCACATGGAACCGGACTCTGGTTCCTGTCCGCATTCTCGGCGAGGCGGCCCCTTCTCTCTTTTTTCCTGGACTGCCCTTCTGTTCCAGGTCTTCTCCATCTGTCTGCTCTCTTGGGTGGCCTCATCCCATCTCATGACCCTGTATCACCTTCTCCTCGATGCTTCAGCACGCTGGTGACCTGTGTCAGAACACACTGCAGTTCTCAGGAGCCCCAGGACTTCACACTATTCCCTTAGCTTGGAATGCATCCAGCACTGCGGTCAATTTATCTCAACTTTAACTTTGTAAAAAAGTAGTAGACCCAGGGAAAACTGAAGATACTCAACTCCTCTTTCACTTTACCAATAACTTAACATTCAACTTGATATTCAGGGATTTTTTCTTGCAAGACAATTCACTAGGCCTCTTGGAATGTGTAGGGAAATTCCCTTTCACAACTTACAGTCCAGTATATAGCTAAAAACACACAACACGGAGACCAACTAACTACAGCTCTCAGGCAGTGCACATCAAGGGCCAAATCCAATTAATTAAGTTGAATATTGAGAAGTGAATCAAACTTAGAAAATAGACAAGAGAAAAGGAGGAAGTAGCAGTGACTTAGAACACGAGTTTGTGGGAAGGGGCTTGTAGTGGACTCAATGGTTTTCAAAAAAAAATTTAATTCATGAGTGTTTTGCCTGCATGTATGTAAATGCATCACCTGCATGCTATGCCTGTGGAGGCCAGAATCGGGTATTGGATGCCCTGGAACTGGAGTTACAGATGGTTTTTAGCTGCCATGTGGGTGCTGGGAATCGAACTCAGGTCCTCTGCAAGAGCAGCCAGTGCTCTTAACTCCTGAGCCATCTTTCTAGCCCCTGGATTCACATTTTTTAAAACACCAGGTAGGAAAAAGCTAAGTGGCTTTTTCTCAAACATGTCTTTGAAAAACAAATGTGGGAAAAGGCCAAGTAGAGAAAACAATTTTGAAGTCATTAATCTATCAGTCCCAAGCAGCTCCAAGTACCCAACTTGACTTTCAGTTGTTCTGCTGTCCAGGGAGCTAACAGGCCAAGCTATCACACAGTGCAGGCCCCTAACTTCGAAGTTGGGTATTTACTGAGCATCTGCTTGCTCAGATTTGACCGCCGTACTGCCCAAACTGTTTTAGAAACCCCCTGAACTGAATAACTGACCTGTCACCCACAGGCTGGCACATGCAGACACTGATGACAGGATGGGGGCTCTGGCTGGAGCTAGTCTTGCAGATTTCCTCCATACTAAGGCCTGGACAAGCAAAAAAGGAGAGGCTGGTAAGGGGAGGCTCGGGTAGGGAGCAGGCTGTGCAGCCACAGCCACCCATGACTACTGTTTTTCTTCATTTTTAATTTTTAGTGTGTGTGTGTGTGTGTGTGTGTGTGTGTGTGTGTGTGTGCTCAGGCACCTGCTTGTCTGTATGTGCACCATGTGTGCAGGTGTCCGTGGAGGTCAGATAAGGGTGCCGAACCCCTAGAGTTGCATGCTGTTGTGAGCCACCTGATACGGGTGCTGGGAACAGAACCAGGGTCCTTTGCAAGAGCAGCAAGTGCTCTTAGTCGTTGAGTCACCTCTCCAGCCCCAGGTTACTCTTTTTTTTTTGTCTTTTTGAGACAGGGTCTCCCGTAGCCCCAGCTCGCCTGGAACTCGCTATGTAGACCAGGCTGGCCTCAAAGGCACAGAGATCTGTCTGCCTCTGCCTCCTGAGTGCTGGGACTAAAGGCGTGCGCCACTACGCCCAGTCCCCAGGTTCCTCTTTAAACGCACTTTCACCCCCTGGAGAATGACGTCTAGCCCAGGCTGGCCTGGAACTCCCAACCTCCAGGATGACTTTAAACTTCTGTTCTCAGGCCTCCAAGTCCCCAGGGCTGGGCTCCAGATGCAGCGCTGGGGATGCACCTAGGCCCTAGGTGCACGCCCCGCCCCCCTACCCGCTCCGCCTCCGCAGTCCTCCGCCCTCTCCCCGCCGGCGTAGCAGTCCGGAGGCTCCGAGTCAGTGCTGGGCCCCGGTCAGGACCCGTCCCGGAGCCCAGAGCTCACGCACTCGGACGCGAGGCCTCCAGCGCCGCCTGGACGCGCACCCGGAAATGACCGCGGACTGACCCGGCCCGCCGCCCGTAGCCGCAGGGTGCCCGGATAGCGTACAGCAGGGGACAAACCGTGGAGCGCCCAGAACACCGGTGAGTCCGCCACGCGGGGCCGGGGGCCGGGGTCGCGCCGCCGTCCCGGATGACAGTGCCAATGGAGGTCCCGGAGCCCGGGGGTGCGGGCCGGCCGGGGAGGGGCGCGTCCACCCGCTCTCCAGCGAAGATGGCCCCGGGACGATTGATGGACAGCTCCGTGGTTCTCGGACGCTGAGTCACTGAGTGCTGGCTCAGCACGGGGAAGCCAGGGCCGGGGTCTGCGGCGCCTCCTCTGCCACCGCTGCTTGTTGCTAGATCGCGGACGGAGCTCGGGACCAAGGGGAGTCGCTGCCAGGGCTACTTCAGGTGTGCATGTGGCCATGTCAACCGTCTCCGGCCTGGGGCCTGACTGACGTGAGCACCGAGGGCCCAGATTAGGGTGGTCGGAGGAGGCAGCGGCAGGCGCATCTCTGTGAGTTCAAGGCCAGCCTGGTCTACATAGTGAGTTCCAGGACAGCTGGGGCTACAGGGAGACCCTGTCTCAAAAATCAAAACAAGACTAGGGTGGTCGGGTTGGTAACCAGGACGGATGCATGTTTCTAGTACCCTAGAAAGTACCAGATTGTGTCGGTGTTTGTAGACTAGCCCAGCGGAACTGCGGGAAGCTCTGGTTTCGTTTCCGGTTCAGTTCTGCCTAGAAGTAGTGAATGAGTCACTCGGGAGCACTTTGATCCCAAATCACTGCCCCCCTCCCCCCCCACAAATGGAGCCTGTGCTCGAGGACCAAAGAATCCCTCTCCCACACTAGTCCACGTTTAAACCCTGTGTTACCGCGTCCCAGAGCAGACCAAGCACCAGAATTCTCCTGGTTCCAACAGGAAGAGTTAAAGGAATATTTTGACGGCTGGAATGTTCGATTAGAATTTACCTCTATTTTAGTTTAGGGGTTTTTGGTGGTGGTGGTGGGAGGGACTGAACCCAGAACCTTGAGCTGTTAGACCGGCCATCTACCTGGAGCACACCTCTTTTGGTGTTGGGGATTGAAACATGGCTTCAGGAATTTCACTGATTTCCGAGCTCCTCTTTTAGTTAACCTTGAGTTTGCTTTTACAATACTGGGGGTGGAATCCAGAGCCTCAGGCACTTGAGACAAGGTCTCTACTACTAAGCTGCACCCCTGGCCCTTTAATTTTTAAATTTTGAGATAGGCTCTTGCTAACTTGCCCAGGCTAGCCTGCATCTTATGATTCTCCTGCCTCAGCCTCACAAGTGGTTATGATCACAGAAGAGTGTCACCATTACTCAAATTTTAGTATTTTTAAAAGTAAACTCTGTGTTGGAAAATTTCTGCTTAAAATACTTTCTGCAGCTGGGCGTGGAGTGGCACACCCTTTAATCCCAGCTCGAGGCAGAGGCTGATCATAGTGAATTCAAGGCCAGCCTGGTCTACATAGTGAGTTTCAGGCCAGCCAAAGCTACAAGGAAACCCTGTCTCAAAAAGACCAAAAAAAACAAAAAAACAAAAAAACCCTCAAAGAATGTTGGGAAGGTCTTTGGACTATCATTCTGTTATTTGGTAACTATCAGTGAAATAATTTACATGTAAAAGATATGAGGAAAATCATGCATGGCTGTTTTTCTTTCGTTGTACTTTGTTTTTACACAGGACAAGTTTTGGATTTGGCCCGTCTTTTAATGAAACGGGGGTAAAACCTTCTATACACACAGACTCCAATCAACATCAATAATAACTTGGAAAAGAACAATGTTGTCCTTAAACAACCTGCAAAATGTCATCTATAACCCGGTAACTGATTCTTACCAAATCGCTTTTCCCCTGTAGTAGGATGGAGAGCAAGTACATCACATCATAATTCTCCATTGATGGCTAGGGCATGAGTAGCATTCAGTTAACATCTGTAACGTGCCTACGGTGTGGGACTGTGATGGTGCTGGCCAAAAGAGGGATGTGGTTCTTGTTCTCTGTGGGAGGGAGGACTCATGTGACCACACATGGCAGTAAGAACTGTGGTACACAGAATATGAGATTACATGGAGGGAACCAGCTGGGGCGGGGGGTGGGGGGGCTCAGCAGTGAGGCTCAGACCACAAAAGCATATTTTTTTCTTATCTACACAGTTTTTTCTTCTTCCTTATTTTTATAATTTTTATTTTATGCATATGAGTGTTTTGCCTGCATGTAAGTGTACCATCTGCATGCAATGCCCTTAGAGGCCAGAAGAGGACGTCGAATCCCTATTCAACGCCTCTATTTTTTATTAACTTTGTGTGCATATATGTCCCTGTGTGTGTATGTACATGCCACAATGCCATTACACACATGTGGAGGTCAGGGGACAACTCGGGGGGTCAGTTTTCTTCCACCATGTGGGTCCTGGGGATTAAACTCAGGTCCTCATTCTTGGTGGCTTTACCTGCTGAGCGTCTTGCTCTGGCCCTCTTTTTTTTTTTTTTTTTTTTTTGAGATGGTCTCCCTCTAACCCCAGCTGGAACGCATTACACAGAACAACTCAGAGATCTGCCTGTCTGCCTTTGCCTTCGGAGTGCTGGGATTAAGACGTAAACTACCAAGCTGCCTGGCTGTAGTCTCAAAATGAGAACTGTCCATAAGTTAGTGTGTCAGCCTTCTTCTCCACTTTTCCAATACTGCTTGGCACTCGAGTAGGGAAAGTGTCAGGAGCCCCAGGTGAGAGGGGCTTGAGGAGCGCCCTGTCACTGCGGTGTAGGTGCTGTGAGGAACCAGAGTGACTGTCCACTGGGGAATGCAGTAAACATCCTGCTCCTTCTGCAGACATGGGAAGAACACTGTTCAGTTTTCTGTGCTGGCAAGAATCTTTAGAGATGCCTGTTTTCATCTTACTTGAGGCTCTAGTGGGAACAGAGGGCTGAGGTAGATCAGCTGCTTGTGGTCACCCCTAGGAGACTCCTAGGCAAGGGAGATGGCAGGTCACTGAAGTAAGGTGGAGAGGGAGAGATGAGAGTTAAGTACATCATAGCTGTAATTTCCCCCTAACTTCCAGGGTCATTGGGAAAGAGTGGGGTTTAACCACCGTGTGAAAGAATTCATAGCTTACTGTGACAACGGATTCAAAAGGGAAGACTTACAGAATTTGGCGTCAGTGAAGACACTGAACGATTTTGTGCATGTTGTAGTGGAAAACATCTCAAGATTGTGGACTCCCTGCCAGGGATGACCAGTGGTGTCACCTGGACTGCAGCTGTTCATGGAGTGGAGGGCCAGGTTACATACACTGTGGTCTGGCTTGGAACACACAATAACCCTCCTGTCTCAGACTGTCAAGCGCTAGGATTGCAGATGTAAGCCACCATGTGGGCCCAGGTTATGCCTTTCCCCACAAAACCACACTATTTACATGTTGGTTGGAAACTGCCACACTATTTACATGTTGACTGGAAACTGCCGGCTGCACACACTGATTCTGGAGTGCGGATAATTGCCTGTGATACCTGGGGTTGGCACCCTCTGCTGGAGACCTGATGCAAAAATAAGTAGACATCTTTCCTGAGAAGACAGGGTCTAGAGACCAGCGCTGCTGAGGCCTGGAATGGCTGTATGCCGTCTGTAGTTCAGGATGGCATGTTCCCAAAGGATGTATTTGTGGCAAACAGCCTTTGCTTTGTATTTAGTTCCTGTATTTTATAGTCTGGCTCTCACAAGAGTAAAGAAAGTTAGAGGTTAGGGCAAAGCATGGTGGCACACCACCTTTAATTCCAGCAGCTGGGGGACCAAGGCCAGCCTGGTCTCTCCTGGTAGACATTCACAAGCGTCCATATTTCACTGAAGTTATTCCATATGTAAAAGATTTTGCCCCTCTAGTGACCAAAAGATCAAAAATAATAACAAAGACATTACAAATGACTGATACTTTAGGTTAATCAATTGTATTGTGGTTGTTTCATTTCACCAGGGCTCAGTTCAAAGTATTAGGACAACAGGGTCTTACATTCATAGCCTAGGCTGACCTTGAACTTACAGACCTCTCAGTGCTGGGATACAAGAGTGGCTCACCACACCTGGCGAGATATGATGTAGCGTGACATACAACTCACTCTCTCTCTGTGCCTCTCTCTCTCTCTGTACCTCTCTCTCTCTCTCTCTCTCTCTCTCTCTCTCTCTCTCTCTCTTTTCTCTGTGATTGCATTAAGAACTGCTACCTTTGCAATTTTACCTCATGAATGTTTTAGAATTCTTGGTCCAGGTTGGCATAAGCTCTGTCCATACTAACTCTTCTAGAAAGGATAAGGGAAATATAACTGGCCTTGACTTTTTTTCTTACTTGGCATATTTCTTTCATTAACTCATGTTCACAGAATTCTAAGAATTAAAAAAGCCAGTTTCACTTTCCTTTCCATTCAGATGGAGTAATTTGGAAGGCGTGTTCTTCATTTTATACCAGACGTGCTGTCCGTGGAATCTGTTTGGTGGTAGCTCATTGTCCTCCTATAGATTTTGTGATAGTTCTTTTTGGAACTCTTGGTTTGGCTTGGTTTTGATGAAAGTGTGTGGGGGGGTTCCTCACTTTGTAGCCCAGGCTGCTCCCCCGACAACAGTCATTTTTGCCTCAGCTTCGAGCCACCATATGTGGCCTGTGGTGCTCTTAAGATGTTATTGATTGTTAACAGGCTAAGAGGTTATTTGGAAATGAAATGGGCCTGGTTATTTGTCCTAATTAATCAATCATTCATCAACCTTAGTACTGGCTGGAATTGAAGGATGGATCTGTCCTCTGAGGAGTCCTTTTCTCTCTTCACCCCTGCACGTTCCCCAAGGCCATGGCCTGCTTCACTGACTTACCATCACAGGCAGACAGTATCTAAGTGGCCATAGCCAAATGAAAACCCTGAGCACCAACTCTCCAGAGAGCTTCCACAGCAGAGAACACTCCACGGGGTTCCCTCGGTGGGGGGAGGGGGATCCAAGAACACCAGAACTTGTGCCAGGTTTGCCTGGACTCCGCCCTGTGTCTCTTCCTCCTTGGGCTGCTCCCTGTCCATCCCCTGCAATAACTCAATAGCGAGGAGCACAGCCCTGTGCTGGTGAGCCAGCGAGGCAGGCTATTGTCCCCAGGGTCCCCGGCTCATAGAAAGGAAGCAGGCACTGAGGTCGGCGTCCTGTCAGATAGGTAGCATATGTGTGGGTGCTATCCTGTTGCTGAGGGTGGTGAGTGTCCTCTGGAAACTCAGGTGTAGGCCCAAGCAGAGCCTTTCAAGCAACTTCTTCAAGGGCAGCAGTCAGACCTCCACCTTTGTGCCCACCTCCCAGTCCTTGATTTTTTGTGTATTTAATATAGAATGTCCCACACTGTTTTATTCATCTATATACCCACTTCCCAAATGGCACCCTCCCCCACTGAAGCCCATATACTCTGTCATCCCTGTTACTGTCCACTGTGTTGTCAGTGCCCCCAGCCGTTCCCCAGTGCTTGTCTAGCCGCTGAGTCTACTCAGCCTATCTAGAGGTCTTTGTTTTAGGAGGATCAGCTGTTCCTCATCTAGCAGCAATCAGATGTCAATATTCCTTTAGATAAGATTGGGGTCTGCTGTTCATTTTCCCAGTTCTATGCTGGGTTACTATCTGGGAGTCTCTTGGGCCACCCTGGCCAACAACTCAAAGGAAAGTATCTCCTGTCTGCCATTGTTTCTTGTTATGTAGCCTTTAGCTATACATATGGACTCTTAAAAAATTATATTGACCCCTTTAATCTTTGGTTATACTTTCCTTTTGGGTATTTAAGACCATACAGTTGGCCCAGATAAACCGATTTATCTTTACTCTTTGAATATCTGTTCCTCAGGGGTCACATGGGCTTGGGAGGAGCCCCTGGCTCCTTTCTTTTACCAGTTCCATCTATGTGAAGATAAGTCAAAGGTCCTGCTCAACTGTGGCTTAATTTAATTTTTTAAAAGCTAATTTATGTGTATAAGTGTTTTGCTTACATACAAGCACGCGTGTGTATGCAGTGCCTGCAGAAGCCAGAAGAGGGCGTCAGATCCCCTGGAACTGAAGATACAGGTGGTTGTCAGCTGCCATGTGGCTGCCGGAAACTGAACCCAGGTCTTTTTCGAAAGTAGCCACTGCTCTTAACTGCTGAGCCTTCTCTCCTGCCTTCATTCACATTTTCTTAATCTACTCTGGTGTCTTTATTAATCATCTCTATTCTGTTTTTTAAATAGGAATAGTGAGTTGGGTGTGGTGGTGAACACCTATAATCAGGACTTGGGAGGCAAGAGGACCAGTAGTTGAATCACTCTCCACTACATGACCTTTCTCTACAGTCATGGAGTTTGGTTGGATTGCCCTGGCCCTAATTTTGGTTGTGCAAACACCCGTCTGTGACATTTCTGTTTTTAGACCATCCCCTATGTCGGCACCATCTCTGAGCAGTTGAAGCCTGGGTCTTTGATTGTCATCCGTGGACATATCCCTAACGATGTGGACAGGTAAGCTCTCTGTGTCAGGTGGAAGAACATGGGCCAACTGCTTCTTTGTTGAGAGGCCATTCTGATCCTCCAGGGCTGTCCCAGTGGCCCTGCCAAGGTGCTGGGGAGGTGGGAGGGAGGGAGGATTGGGACTGGTTACTGAACTTGCTTATTTCTGTAAGTCTGACTTCCATATAAAGAATGAGATACAGATAGAAAAGGGAATTGTCGTTGGATCACAGAGCACGTCTTGGTGTAGCCTAACATTCTCACAGCATCTCTAAGACCGTCTCTGGTGGAAGATGGCCCCACAGACACGCCTGGAGGTGTGTGTCCTAGGTGGAGCCAAGTGCAGTCAAGTTGACAATGAAGGCTGACCATCACAGTCCTGTCAGGGATCAGCTCTAAGTTGCTGATATCACTGGTTTAAATAAGATACGGAAAATTATCTCACAGAGACCCTTGAGCTTTACAGTCAGTTCCATTCACGACTTCCAGCTTTTGCACCCCCGGAGGGAGGCCTGCTGCTCAGAACCTTCAGTAGCTAGAAATCCAGCCTCAGTTCTGTGCTTTGAGAGGCTAGGGGGGCGGGGGGGTGCGAAGAGCAGGTACTGCTGCTTTGACAGGTTCCAGGAGTCTCCCTGGCACTTGCCCGTGTTCATTAGCAGAGTTGCAGCTACAGGCAGGCCCAGTCACCAAGACAGTCAGGGGTGGGGTGGGTGTGTCTGTGTCCATTTGACATAGCTCAGGCTGGGGCTCCACTACTAAGGAAGGGGGAAGGGAGGCTGAGGCAGTCTGCCCTAGAGGCCCAGCGGGTGAGAAGGGATCCGATGTCTCTTCCCTGAGGGGTACAGCGTCCTGCTGGGCTTTCCCTGTGGCTGACCTTCGCAGGCTCACAGAGCTCTGTTCTGGCCTTGCCCAGATTCCAGGTGGACTTGCAGCATGGCAACAGCCTGAAGCCTCGGGCCGACGTGGCCTTCCACTTCAACCCTCGCTTCAAAAGATCCAACTGCATCGTCTGCAACACGCTGACGAATGAGAAATGGGGCTGGGAGGAGATCACCTATGACATGCCCTTCAGAAAAGAGAAGTCCTTTGAGATTGTGATCATGGTGCTGAAGAACAAGTTCCAGGTGGGCACCTCATGAGCCAGGGCGGGCATAGGAGCCCTCACGTGTGAGAGCTTGGCATGGCCCCTCCGTGGAGGTCTCAGACCCTTGGCCACCTGGAAATGTGGGTTCAGCACAGCTCTGTCCTCTTAGGTCATGTTCCCGCTGGCAGGCTAAGTTCTTTTTCGCTTCACTTGTTTCTGGGATTGAACCCAGGGCCTCATGAATGCTAGGCAAGTGCTGTGTCACTGTGCTCCTTCCCAGCCCACAGGCTAAGTTCTGAATCGACGCAGCATCACGTCAACTTTAGGAGAGTGGATTAGAAGAACCACCGTCTACAGTGTAGGAAAATCTGCATCGTCGGTCAGTCAGTTGGGGAGGCAGGGTGCACCTCAAAGTCTCCCGTACAATCTCACACACTGTAGGGTTCTGGGGGTGTTGTGGAATACAGCCACTGACCTGGGATGTTTCATCCCTTGAGGGTACATGAGGTGGAGTTTGGCCCCAGTGCCCTCTGCCAGCCTTCAGGCCCACATCGTCTCTGTGGACTAGGGATCCTGCAGCTCCAGTGGGCACATGCACATCTTGGTCCAGGTCTTTCCATCCTGTGGGGCACTGTGGGACACTGTCCTCTGAGCCTCCTACCGTCACCTTGCCATCCTCTGCCCTTCAGAGTGGTCCGTACAGCTGGCCCTGTCCTGCTGGGCCGGGCTTGTTGTATGCAGGGTTTTCTTAATTTTGGTCTTTTTGAGACAGGGCCTCCCTGTAGCCTAGAACTTGCTATGTAGACCAGGCTGGCCTTGAACTCACAGAGATCCGCCTGCCACTGCCTCCCAAGAGCTAGGACTAAAGGTATATGCCACCATGCCCGGCTTGTATGTGGGGTTTTCAAAAGCTCCTTCAGAGTTCCTCCATGTGCTTCTCTTTCCCTCCTGGACTCCAACACCCAGCTAGCATTTGGAGGAGGGAGAAGACGTGTGGTGCCTCTGCCCCGTGTCCAGCACTGTGCTGAGGACCCACACATGCACCTTTTTATCCTCCCTCATGTGATGAAGTGTGAGGCCTTCTCACTTAGATATAAAAAGCAGTCTTGAGCCAAGCGTGGTGGCACACACCTTTAATCCCAGCACTCAGGAGGCAGAGGCAGGTGGCTTTCTGTGATTTCAAGGCCAGCCTGGTCTGCATATCAAGTTCTGGGCCAGCTGGGGCTACAGGGGAATGCTGTCTCAAAAAGACCAAAAAGAGTAAGTAAATGAATAAATGAGCAGTCTCAGTAAGTCAGAAAGCTCACCATGCACATTCACTCAGTGCTCAAGGCCTACCTGTGTGCCTCCCATATAGGCAGGCTCTGTCAGAATATGGCCCTCGAGGAGTGGGGCATCAGGCAAGCGGGGCTAACCTGGTGTCTCACCCTGTAGGCCCTATGTGTGGCTCTTGGGGCCTTAAGCATGTCTGTATCTTGGGCACATACAGATATACACACGTGACACATTTCCAACTGTATGTGCTGTCTCTGGAGAGAGAATCCAGGTGCTTGATCAGATGAAGACCCAGAAAGTTAAAGCCACTGCTAGACAGTGTAAGCAGAAACCAGTGGGAAAGGAGACCAAGGGGACCATTCATTCGTTCTGTCATTCATTCATTCATTTTTGCGGTGCTGATGGTGAAACCTAGGGCCTCACATTAGGGAAGTGCTCCACACAGCAGCACCCCATCCCCAAAGGAAGCCTTAGACTTTGGGTGAGTTGACCCGTTGACCATGTCCTGTCTGCAGGTGGCGGTGAATGGAAAGCATACCCTACTGTATGCTCACAGGATTTGCCCTGAGAAGATAGACACGCTGGGCATTTATGGCAAAGTGAATATCCACTCGGTTGGGTTCAGCTTCAGCGAGGTGAGTCGTTCCTTCCGTACACACCTGGAGGTCTTTTTGGACTGTGTTTTCTACATTCGGTCAGACCAAAGAGTTTTCTTATTTGCATCTTCCACTGAGATATAATAGAAATAGTTCTCTCCTTCACGTATTAGTGACTAGGTGTTGCTCACTGACCAGGGGTTTGTTGTCTGTCTCTCCACTTGACATATTGAGGCAGGGCCTCTCACTTGAACCTAGAGCTCTCCAAGTTAGCTAGTCTAGGTAGCCAGCTTGCCCTAGGGATCCCATCATGTGCAGGGATTACAGATCTGGACTAGTCCAGCAAAGGGAGAACTCTGAGCTGGCCAGTATGTACATGGAAGAACTTGCATCATTCTATATGCCAGTTTTCTGCAGTGAGACGGCTGGGGATTTGGTATTTGGTTTCTTGGACACTGCTAGCTTATCCTGAAGATGTGTTTACTCTCAACAGCTGTGTCCAGCTGTTCACATTCTTGTTAATGTTAGAGCCTGTTCCAAGCTCTCCAGGGTGGGAGACACATGTTAACTGCATTTTTGGATCATAATTTTCAATAACTACTCGTTTTCAGTATCATTGATTTTAAAATATTTTTTATTTTGTGTCCAAGAGTTTTTTGCCTGCATGTATATAGCTGTACCATGTGTATGCAGTGCCCACGGACTCTGGAATGCCTGGAACTGGAGTTACAGATGGCTGTTACCTACATTACCATGTGGGTGCTAGAAAATGAACCTGGGTTTCTGGAAGAGCAGCAAATGCTTTTTGGGTTTTGTTTTGTTTTGTTTTGTTGAGACAGGGTCTCACTACATAGCCCTGACTGGCCTGGACTCACTATTTAGACCAGGCTAGCCTGGAACTCTTGAGAGAGCTGTCTGCCTTTGCCTCCCAAATACTGGGATTAAAGGTGTGTGCCATCACGCCTGGCAGAATTAGTTTTTATGTTTAGTGATGTGTGTGTGTGTGTGTGTGTGTGTGTGTGCACACGCACACGAGTGTAGGTGCAGTGAGGCCAGAAGAGGTTATCAGATCCCTGGAGCACCTTCTCAGCTACTGCCTTCTCAATTTTTGGTTATGTTAGTGTTTGTTAAAGTGTCCTGTTAGATGTTAAAAATTAATCTGTACTGTCTTTTCTGCAGGATTTACAGAGTCTCGAAATGCCTACTCTAAGACTGACACAGGTAAACAGAGGAAATGTAAATACTGCTTCTCTTTATGAACCAGCAGTTTAAAATGCCCTTGGTTGCCATCAGTAGAAGGAAGTTTGTTTTTATTAAGTTGTGATTTCTCTGCATGCATGTGCATTTGTGTGTTCACATGTGCAGGCACGTGTGCACATGTGGAAGCCGGGGGGTCACCTTGGCTTCAGTTGCTCCCCCTATTTTTATTACCATTCATTGTGGGTATGTGTTGTGTGTGTGCTTGTTTGTATGTATGTGGTGACCAGGAGTAGACACTGAGTGTCTTCCTTTCATGCTCCCCTTATAACCGAGGCAAGGTCTCTCATTTGAACCCAGATCTTGCCAACCTGGCTAACCTAGCCAGGCAGCTTTCCCCAGGGATCCCATTGTATGCTGGGATTACAGGCACAGGGTTTGGAGCAGGCCTCCGTGCCTGCCCGCATGTATGTGTGTGAACTCCAGCCCTCCTGCCTGCCAAGTGCTGTGACAGGGGCCATCTCCCTAACCCTTCTTTTTTTGAGACAGGGTCCCTCATTGAACCTGGAATTCACTGACTGGCCAGACTGGTTGTCCAGCAAGCCCCACGGATCCAGTTACCTCCACCTCCCCAGTAGTGGGTTACAGACGTGCTCCCTTGCCTGGCTCTTAGGTGGTGGTGCTGGGATCAACTCAGGTCCTCGTGCTGTGTGGCAAGCACTTCAGCCACCGAGCCATGTCCTCAGCCACTGAAATCATGTTTTAATGTGGGGTCAGGATAAAAGCGAGCATTTAAGAACCACAGTTCACTCTGGTCTTGGGCACTGTGTTTTTGCTAACATGGAACCTGTCAGTACAAATCACCACCACCTTCCTGTGACACGAAAAAAGCCCATTTAGTTTCTGTTGCTGTGATTAAACAGTACAACCAAAAGCAACCGGAGCAGGAAGGGTTAACCTCACCTCACTCACAGCTCCTAGCGGCAGTGTGTGCAGTGCGGCAGTGTGTGCGGCACTGAGAGACAGGGCAGGCTCTCAAGACAGGAGCTGAAGCAGTGACCAGGGAGGATGCTGCTCACTGCTGTGCTCCGTGGCTCATGGTTGGCTGCCTTTCCGGTCCACCTGCCTAGGGATGGCACCACCCACGGTGTGCTGGGCATTCCCACGGCAATGAGCAATCTAGAAAATGCCTCACAGACATGTCTACAGGCCAACTGGAGGTGATTCTTCAGCTGAGGCTCCCTCTTCTCAGGAATGTCAAGTTGACCCAAGATTGGCCAGCACAGCACCCTGTCACTGACTTGTTGGGTGGTGCTGTCCTAAAGCATTTGTAAATACTGCACATCAGTAAATGTGCTGAATGCTACCACCTTCTGGGAGTAAGAGCAGTTTTCAAATTGCCCCTTGCTGTTCTTGATGGAGAAAGCAGGGACTTACCTCTTTGCACATCCAGGCCTACAGGTGGAATGTCATCTCAGTATTTGCAGAGTTCTTGGGAAGGATAGGTAAGATGTGCTTGATTTGTAATCCTTTCAACAACTACTAATTTATGGAGGATAAAGCATTCAGATGAACAGGGATACCACACTCTGTCCAACTATGTTGCCCTTCACAGCTCCATGGCCCTGTCACAAAGCTGTACCTGTGTCATGCCCAGGCAGAGAGGGCACTGACTCAGCCCTTGCTCTGGCTCATCCTGGCCCAGTGCCTGTAGCTGCATCAGGCTGCTCATTTGAAAACATGTTCTTGATTTTTGGGGCTGGAGAAATGGCTAAGCAGTTAAGATTACTGGCTGCTCTTGCAGAGGACCCACGTTCGATTCCCAGCACCCACATGGCAGCTAACAGCCGTCTGTAATTCCAGTTCCGGGGGTCTGACACCCTCTTCTGACCTCTGTGGGCATTGCATGACATGGGTGCACTTACATACTTGTAGGCAGTACATGCATAAAATAAAAAGTAGTAAGTTCTCTTCTTTGTCCCTCACCAGGTACAGAAATCTGGCCTGTCACAGTTGGTGAGTGCTTTCTGCCTTGTTAGTCCACATGGAGTGTTCTGTACATGGCTCAGAAATGAACAGCTGGACCTTGAAGGCAGCCCCCTTTTCTCCATGCCTCACTGTAGAACTGTTTCCTGCAGCCTAGTGATAGAGAAGACCTTTCTAAAACTGTACCCAGAACTTTCTACATCAAGAGCAGAGACTCAGCTGTCAATCACACCAAAATCCTACCTCCCAGCTGTTTGTCTAAGGTTTGAAGAGCTGACAGTTTAACTCTGTATAAGTTAGTGCTACATATAATGTCCACTCCAAGCAGAAGTCCAATGCAGCCTCACCTGTGCTGTCCCAGCACAGACACGAGTCCCCAGGTATATGTCTGAGCCCCTCGTGGGTAGCTGCTCCCATTTAGACGGAATGCTTAGGCCCCAAGCACTGATGACTCCGCTGACACATTACATACAGAAGCACAGGTGCTATTTGGGTCGTATCCCCATTTTGTGGGGTAAAAACATAATCTGAGTGTGTGCTGAGCCAGGCAGTGCCATCCAGGGGACCCAGCAGGGACAAAGCAAAGGTCTGCCCTCCTGGGATTTCAGTCTTAGCCCTTCCTCCATGTAGTTAGGAATTTCCTACAAGTGGCTGTCTGCAGCTGCCTAGTTCTGACTGTGGTCTCTTTTCAGAGCCTGCCATATGAAGCAAGATTGAACTCCGCCATGGGCCCAGGACGAACTGTCGTCATTAAAGGAGAAGTGAATACAAACGCCAAAAGGTTGGACTTACTGCTTCCCCAGGGCCAGAGTGAGCAGTCACCAGGGTGCCTGTGTGCCTTGCCCCTCATTGTGGGCTTGGGGGCTCCTGAAAGGGGGGATGTGACACTGCCAGGGCAGACTGCTGGTAGAGCCGAGACTGAGGGCAGGATTCTGACCAGAGGTGACCTTCCTCTCATGCCCGATACAGCCCTTGTTACCAAACTTCTGCAGCTAAAGACATCATAGCCACTGTCCTCAAGCCAACTGAAACAGCCAAATTATTAAAAAGCAGAAAATTTAATTGTTTCCACATTGGGAGGAAGGACAGAGATCCAGTGACCCTCTGAGGTCCATCTTCAGGATCCTGAAGTGGGATTAAAGTTTAAATAGAGGGCCAGAGCTATGCACATCAAAGCAGCCTGTCAAGGTGTGGTCCTGCCCACCACTGACCATCTTTATCTGGGTTTCAATCTCATCCTATAAGGTGGCTGGCAAGTTCCCCCTGTGGCTAGTGCCTTTTCCCTCTCCTAGCAGGACCATTTCTTGTGGTCTGTTGTTTGAGTGGTCCGACAGATTGAGGGAACTTCATTTCTCCCAGGCCAGTTACACCAAGGAGGGGGAGAGGGGTGCTGTTACCTTGTGACATAGAACATTTCTGCCTTAAGAATCTTTCTCTGGAGGCTGGGGAGATGGCTTTGGGAGAGCTTGGATCAGCAGCACCTAAGTGAAAGCTGGCTGTAAGTAGCACAGGTCTGATAGCGCTGGGAGGTGCAGGCAGGAGGGTCTCAAGGGCTTGTGGGCCAGCCAGCCTCTCCAAGTTCAGGGAGAGACCCCATCTCAAAATAGAGGGGCTGGAGAGATGCTCAGCAGTTAAGAATGTACTGCTCTTGCAACGGGACCATATTTGATTTCCAGTACCCATGTTGGGCAGCTCACAACTGCCTGTAACTCCAGCTCTAGGGGAATCCAATGCCTCTGGCTTCTGTGGGTACACCTACACTCATGTGCACAAACACACCTGATTTTTTGAAATTCGATTGAGAGTGATATTGGAAGCCACTAATGTCAACCCATGGCTTCTATGTACTCACCACCCCATGCATTCACCGCATGCACTCACCCCCACATACGTGCACATGGGAATCTTTTTGACTATGTCCAAACTTTTGGAAAGCGTGAATGAGCTGTTTTCATACAAAGGACTAGATGGACGTAGGAGTGCCTGCGTGGGGTCCAAGCCCTGCAGCCCAGAGCTGCCATCAGGTCACAGCCTCCCAGCCTCACTTGTTGCTCAGCTACCCTCCTGCGGCGCGGATTGCTCTCAAGTTGCATGGGAGAATGCAGAGCTGGAAGTCCCCTCCCCTGTGCTGCCATGCGCATGCACATGCCCACGTTGCAGTTAGGACCGTAGTTCAAGGGTGAGTGTTAAAATCACATGGCTCTCCCCTCCTTGGTTAATAACATCTTGCTTTTTTCTCTTAAAAGCTTTAATGTTGACCTGGTGGCAGGAAAATCGAGGGATATCGCTCTGCACTTGAACCCACGCCTCAACACCAAGGCATTCGTGAGAAACTCCTTTCTTCAGCATGCCTGGGGGGCAGAGGAGAGAAGCATCACCGGCTTCCCGTTTAGTCCTGGCATGTACTTTGAGGTAAGGTTGTTTTCTGGAAATGGGACGGGAGAAAAGCTTCCAGGAACAGGGCCACTACCTAATCCATCCAAATCAAGTCTTACT
The DNA here is from genome assembly GCF_000622305.1 of Nannospalax galili. NCBI lineage: Eukaryota > Metazoa > Chordata > Mammalia > Rodentia > Spalacidae > Nannospalax > Nannospalax galili. Next base: position 164,005 of record NW_008352265.1, on the reverse strand, counting down.
TAGTATTTTGGGTGTTTGTTTACATGGGGGTTATAGTCAGGACACCCTCCTGCCTGCCACCGTACCTGCCTGTGTTCAGACTGGCAGGCAGGAGGGTGGTGTCCTATCTTCGTCAGCATCACCTGACATTTGCCATATTGAAAATAACTGTAGCCCACTGCTTAGTAAAAATTTTGGCTGGAACTATATGTAAGAAATGAAACCACATGCATACCTTTTTTTATATGCATATGGTTTATGCATGTATGTAGTGTGTGCACTTGTACATGCATGTGTGGGGGCCAGAGGCTGACATTAGGGAATCCTCCTGTCACTCTTATTTTTTGAAACAAGGTCTCATTGAGCCTGGAGTTCAACAGTTGGCTAGAGTAGCTGGCCAGTAAGCCTCTGGGGTCCTCCTGCTCATGCTTCCAAGCATTGACTGGGATTACAGGTGTGTCCCACCATACCCAGTCCTTTACCTGGGGGCTAGAGATCTGCAGGCCAGGTTCAGGCTTGCACAACAGTGTTTTATTCACTGAGCCACTTCCCCGCCCCACGATGTGCTTGTAAGTCACCTGGCTGGGATCCCTGAAATTGCTGCTTGTACTATCCATGCCTCTTTCCGAGAGCTGGTACTTTTTGTAGGTAGTCAAGCACTGCACATCAGACTTTAGGGGCCAAAAGGCATGTGCTGTTAATACTTGGCTTTTCCCAGATCCTTTCTGGGATGCTGCTGGATGGTGACATGTCCTTGGGATGTGGATGCTGGGTGGCTGCCTAAGCTTTCTAGCTAGCTTAGTGACTGACTGCCTCACGTGGTCTTAGAATCATTGGTTTAGTTAGATGCTTTACAATACTGTTTTGAGACAGGGTTTCCCTGTAGACCCAGCTGGTCTGACTCAAGAGATTCACTTACCTGCCTCTGTAGTGTTGGAATTCAAGGCACGTGCCGTCACGCCCAGCTCTTTACACTGTTTTAAACCCACATGCTCTGAATTATTGAAGCTCTCAGGGCCTGATCAAGCTGCTGGGATCTCATGAATGGACATGTCCAAGACCCTGGCATCTGAGGCAGGACAGTCAGGGTCCAAGTGGAGAGATCAACAGCTCTCCTCTGTTACTTCCCCAACATCACAAGGAGGAGTGGTTGTCTCATGCACACCAGGCATAGCACAGGGCGGGGGCGGCAGAGGGAGGATGTGAGCAACTCTGCAGTGGGCACCATCACACTTGGGGATTTGGATCTTCAGAGAAATCACTCAGAGGGGAAATCAGCAGTAGAAGGGAGCAGCGGGGGCAGCGGGGAGGAGGGTGGGGATGGGACTGGGCAGGGATGGACAGATACAACTTCCCCAGGCTCAAAGCAAGCCATATGTTTTTTGTTTTTCCTTTTGACCCTGCATTTTTACATAGAAATGAAATTTCAGACTCAGGGCAGCCAGTGACAACGCATCTCCTTCTGTCCTTTCAGATGATAATTTACTGTGATGTCAGAGAGTTCAAGGTTGCAGTGAATGGTGTGCACAGCCTGGAGTACAAGCACAGATTTAAAGAGCTAAGCAGTATTGACACACTGGCCGTTGATGGCGATATCCATTTGCTGGACATAAGGAGCTGGTAGCCACCATGACTGTCACAAACTCCCAATACAAACAGCTTATGTGATCCCAGCACATCACATGCATCTCGCTGTCACTACATTACTTATGTTGAGCTGAGCTCTCATAGCATCACGTCCTACCTGGTGTTCTCAGGCCATGCAGTGTGGCTACCTCTATCTTTGAGGGAGCAGACCCAGGGCATTTATAGCTTCCTGCCAGCAAGGCTCTGCACACTGGGCCGCCCCTTGTAAAACTACACTCAATTTTTACTAAGTGCCCATGGTAACACAGCAGCGTAGGGATGGAAGGCATACTTCTGTACATATTATCTGAGCTAGGCAGATAGTGCTGTGCCCAGGACCACTGTGCCCCTGTTCTCTGGAGCTCAGGCCTGTGGCCTCCCAGTGCAGGGTCTTCCTGCTGACATCGCATTAACTCATCTGGGGTCCTTCAGGGTTAAGGTCAGATACTACTACTGGATAGCAAACACTGTTTCCCCATGATCCTTTTTACAGTCAGCATTCTATCATATTCATAATTGAGGATCACATAAGCTTTAGCTTCCCAGCTACAGAATTTATAAAATAACATGCGGCAGAGAAACTGAGGCAAAAGCCTGAAGCAGGACAAGACCATCCTGCCGTGGGAATGGACTCTGCTCTTCAAACCCAAGGCCGGGGTGTGTGCACCTGTGGTAAGTGGGAAGCCAGATGGTGCAGTCTGCAAAGCCCTTTTGGGCAGCTGAGTGATCAAGACAAGACTTAGTAAATGTGTTAACTAGGCACTCCCAAAAGCTGAACCCACACAGACCAGTGAAGCAGGCACGTAGTGCAAAATGTTCTGTTCTCAGTGAGTCCGAAGAGGAGTCTGTCATCAGCAGGAAGATCAAAATGCGCCACAAGGGGTTAAAATCAAGCCTGTGTCAGCAAGGCAACTGCTGCGATCTGAGCTGCTGCTGGAAGAGTGGGCAGCAGCTCAGGGAGCGTCTTCACAGGTCAGGTCACCTCGTCATACCGACCACTGGACAGGACTCTGCCAGCGTGCAGAGTACCTTCATGGCAGATTTGGTTAGCTGTGTTACTCACATCCCGGAAACCAGAGCATTACCAAGTTTAGGTTTAGAAAATACCTACTGTAGTATCTGCTAGTCCTTCATTCTTTTCCTGTACTTTACTATGCGGATTCGTGCTGTACTTACGATGTGGGGGTATGGAACAGGGAAATCTACAGGAGATGAGCAGCTCTGCGATCTCCTCAGAGTTGTTTCTTCTTCATGAGGAGGGCATGGCTAGGACTAAGATGTTGGAGTCCAAAAGGCACTTGGGTAAAAATAAAAGTCCATCATACGCTTTCCTCACTTGTTTTGCATGAAACTATTAATACTGACTTTAAATTTTTTTTCATTTTGTGTGTGTGCATGTGCGTGTGTAAGCGTCCATGGAGGCTTGAGGCATCGGATCCCAGAACTAGGGTTACAGGCATCCTAACTGCCTGACACGGGTGCTGAGGTCTGAACTCGGGTCTCTGGGCAAGCAGTATGTGCTGTTAACCACTGAGCCTTACTCCTAACTGTAGAATGGCCTTCTGCTTGTCATAATTCTGCATTAATTTTTTATTAAGTTAGAATATTCTATGGGATAATGCCAGTGCTTCAGAGGCAGACTGGTTCAGTTCTGTTTGAGGACCCCCACTTTCCAGCCTCACCACAACACTAGACAACTTCAAAACTGTCACTGGCTTGTGGCCCCCTCCCTTCCTGTGTCATCAGTCAGATGTGGGCTATTTCCTCAGCAGCATACTGCCCCTCCTGGCCAAACTGCCCTCCTCTGCAGGCTCACATACAAGGCTGAGCTGCCAATCCAGTCAAAAAGAAAACCAGGGGCTGGAGAGATGGCTCAGTGATTAAGAACACTGGCTGTTCTTGCAGAAAACCTGGGTTCGAATCCCAGCACCCACATGGCAGCTAACAACCTAGTCCCAGGGGATCCGACAGCCTCTTCTGACCTCTGCCGGCATCACACGACATGGGTGCACTTACCTACATGCAGGCAATACACACATACACATAATATAAAAATAAAATATTAAAAAAAAAACAAAACCCAAACTAAAACGCCAAGTGGCTGGAGCGAAGCAGAAGCCGTTCTGCATGGTGCTATTCTTTTGACCTAGAGTGATACAGCAAGTGAGGGGGCTGAGAGAGAGAGAGGGTGCTAGTCTTAGGTTCTGAAACGTGCCTCATTAGGAACACCACTCAGAACAGACACAAATGGTGACAGTTTATATAAAAACTGCCCGTTTACTCCTTAGCAACTTTGTACAAAAAGACATTAAATATCATCAGGGGTCAAAAGTACCAAAAGTAACATGGCACCACGCCCCTCAAAGTAAAAATAGAAAAATGGAACTCTTCACAGAGTGCGCAGCCTCAGAGGCCTCTGCATCAGAAGTAGCTCTGGAGCGGCTCCCCCAGCACAGCCTCCAGCTGCTGGATGGTCTTCTGGCACTGATGTTCTACTTCTTCACACTCATCTGAGGGGGAGACGGAGGGTTACCGGTTACCACGGGGTAAGAGACTATTAACACTGTGCTCGCTGTTCCGGGCACAGGGGCAGGGCAGGACCCAACATTCAAACCTGTGTACAGGATGCTGCTGTAGTCAGTCACAGAGTTTGGGACTTACCTTCCATCAGTTCCGCCAGGAAAGGAATGGACTCTGGGAGCAGGACGATGTAATTCTCCCGCAGCTTTTCAGCCAGCGCTAAGACAGTAATTAAGGCTGCAAAACGCACCTGGAAGAAGCCAAGGCCTCAGTGAGAAGGCCATCTCATCACACAGCTATTCACCAGGGACCTGGCGGACTGGATACGCTCCTCTTAAGGAGACATTATTTCACATCGTGGCTATGCCCAATCGACTTCCATCCTAGAATAACACTATTTAGCCATCTGGAATCTATTTGGAGTAAGAGTAACCTTACACATCTGTGTTTCTCAAACTGTTTTAACTGTAGCTCTCTTTAAAATGTGAATGTCTTTTTATGTTATTTTCCTTTAAAAACAACAATGAAAAAACAACAAAGAGCCCAGTGACTGAATTCAGTCCCCAGAACCCCTATGGTAGCGGAAATGAACCGGCCTCCAGAGTTGCTATCTGACCTCCACATGTGCACTGTGGCATGCACGTGCCGCTTCCCCCACAAAATACATGTAAAACCAGGTGGTGAAATGCCACGTGCACACAGGGTGTCACAAATGGAACTACAGTGGTGCTGGGCTCACTGGCCTGCCTGAGATGGTGCTGATCTGGTGGTGATGCTGATCTGGCGGTGGTGCACCTCCACCACCTCTGGAACCCCCCCTTCCCAACTCACCTACCCACTGTGGTCACAACAATCATGCTGGAATCTAAGACACCAAAAATGGGGTGTTTCTCAACACACCTCAGCCATGATGAGGAATGCAATCAGTTACTAACACTGACAGCAAATCATTTCGAACCAAACACCCTTTTTTCTAGTTTGGAATAATTTCCATAACTATTTACATTGAGTCAAGATTTTCTTGATCACATGCAACCAAAATAAAATACTGAAATAAATCTGATGCTGCAGTTTATGTAAGAACCTATGATAGCTTCATTGGTTTTCTGTCCTAATTAACAAATGCTGCCAATTTAAACTAATAATAAACCCTAGTAATAAAAGTCTGCTGTGGTCTGTTTTACCCAGTGAGGCTCTAATACAAGTCTGTGAGATGGTGCTTGTTAGTAAGACAGCTGGGAAACTCCAGGTAGGGGACATGCCATGGCTCTCTATTTCTACAGCCTCCATACGAAACAAAATCAACTTCGTGTACAAAGGACATGATGTAACAGACACCAAAACCACTGCTGTCAGGGGCACAGTGATGTTTAAGTGGCACTTAGAAAAACAAGAAATGCCGGGCATATTGGTGCGTGCCTTCAATCCCAGATCTCTGGAGGAAGAGGCAAGTGCACCGTGGTGCCAGCCGGCCTGGTCTACATAGCAAGTTCCAAGCCAGCTGGGGCTACATCAAGACACTTGTCTCAAAAAACAAAAACACAATGAATTACTTCCAAGTTTTTATTATTTGAGACTTAGAAAGTAGCTTGCACCTACCAATCCTAGGGGTATGGATTTGTGATGGCTACTTATGAAAAACAGAAAAAATAAGCAATTCTTTATGTGTGTATTCTCTATATGTATTTTTTATGGGGGTAAGTGCATACACATACGAAGGCCAGAGGTCAACCTCAGGTTCTTTTGAAATGTACTCTTTCTGTTTTACCTGGAACTCCCTGATAGGAGCTACCATGCCTAGCTCTTGAACATGGGTTTTAGGGACAAGCGTGGGTCTCATGCTGGCATAGCTAGATTTTATCAACTGAGCCATCTCCCCAAGCCCTAGAATTCTATACAACAAAGCAGACAACTCCAAAAGCCAGCCCTTCCTGTTAGTGCCCTGGGGCCAACACCCAAGATCCTAGTAAGCACTTAGCCACACTCATGGGAGGGTGGCTGGAGCCTGGGGCCCACAGTTCTCACCTTGGGGGAAGAGTCTCTTGTCTTTAACAGAATCTGGTAGTTCAGGGGTTTCCACATGGAGTCATCTGCCATGGCCACAGAGAATTGCGCAATGCAAGGCACAAGATGCTTTGTCACCCGCTCCTGGAACCGCTCTTCTCCCCCAAGCCTGTTTTCCAGCTGGGAAGAGTGAGATGAGGGCTGTCAGTGGCGGGCTGCACCTTCTTTCTGAAACATCGCTGGTGTGTATTGTACTCTCGCACGGCAGCAGTAGGCTCACAAAGTACATCCTACTCTAGTACTGTCTCTTGGGCCAGTTTTTCCTCCTTTGGAACTCAAACAGCTGCAACAATCCTTACATCAAGCTTTCCCTCCAGAAGACCTGGGGAGTACTATCCTGTGGGGGCAGTCAACCCTGAGACATGACCAGTGAGGCCTAGTTAACCACAACTAACGCAACTTTTTAATGGATAAAGTGGCCATGCATTAACTGTCAACTTGACACAGCCTAGAATTACCTGAAAAAGGCCATTCTCAATTGAGTAATTAACTTTATCAGTTGGTCTGTGACAGGCTGTTTTGACTGTTAGTTGATGTGAGGGGGCCCAGCCCACTGTGGGGACACCCCTCCCCGGGCAGGTGGTCCTGGACTATATGAAGAATCTAGGTGACCACGAGGCTGAGTACGCAGCGTCCTTCATGGTCCCTGCTCTATAGTGACAGGTGGTAAATAAGCAGAGACAAACTCTTCTGCCCTAAGTTGCCCCAAGACCTTGTCTTCCTTTTGAAAAACTCAATAGTGAAGAAAAATCTATTTTGAATAACCATTTTATAAAAAGACCCTTCCTCCTTAAACACCTTTTAAAAAGCTGTGCGAGCTGTCATTTCGCATACATAAAGCCTACAGAAACTGACCCAGGAGGCCTCAGTGACAGCGGGCTGTGAGTTACCTGATCCACCAGGGGCATCATCAAGGCTTCTGTCCTCTCTCTACTCATAAAATGCTGGGTGTCGAAAAGGAAGATCTTATATAAGCAGTTCAGTATGAATTGCAACAGCAAACAGCACTTCTCAGGGTCATGTTCGGAGTCAAAAAATGCTTCATCTGTAGATGCAAAGAGAATGAAAACAGAAAAATCACAGTTTAATCTCCAGCACATAACAGCGAATTGCTACTAAAATAATTACAACCAGAAGACTGTCACAAATTATCTAGAAAGAAATCAAGACAGAAGCAAAATGGATGGTCTCTTAGAGAGTGTTTTCTTTTTGGCAAGTGGCTAAGATTCTGATGCCCAGTGGGCTAGTTAAATTATTTACCATGAGTCACGTAGGTTGCACAGGAGACAGACAGATCTGAATGTGGAGATGGAACCCAGAGCCTCACCCATGCCAGGGAAGCACTTGGTCAGCGAGCTCCTTCCGCAACCCAATGTACTACTGCAAAGTCATTCCCAAGACCAATACCCACTAGCTTTACTCTTGCTCCTGAGTCAATGATTACTTGTGACCCTCCATTGTGTCAGGATGACAATAAAGTACAAGCTCACTTTCCTGAGCAGAAAAGCCAAGAGCCTTCCATCTTTTCTGAGCGCTGGCAGTCTCATGCTAGCCGCTTGTGCAGGATGCACAGAGCAAGTCTGTGCACAGAGCCAAGGAGCTCCTACCTGTTTTGGAGATGTTCACTTGGTTCAAGGTGTCTGCAAAGGGCTTTACCAGGTGACCAGCAAACAGAGTGAAAAGGCCCTTCAGTTTCTCAGCTATGCGGTCAGCCAGGTTGTAAAATGTCAGCAGCCTGTCCTTAGGGGCATCTTCTGTCTTGGCCCAATCAAACAGCTACAACCAAGAGAGAACACTGACATCATCTACTCATCCTGCCGCTTACAGTTAGAGGAGATGCAGGAAGAAAGCCTCACCTTGAAGAAGAGAGGTCTGAACGTGGCCTCCGAGAGCTTCACCACCATGGCCACCAGGCAGTCAACGATCCAACGTTCTGCTTTCCCAACTTCCTCCAGATCATCCTGAAAATGAAAGACCAGATTAGACAGCACAAGCTCTGGCAAGGATGACAGGCAGGTGGCTAGATTTTCCTCTGGCTCTTGCACAGAGAGATGACGACTCCAGGGTGAGGGGTGTGAGGACCAGCTCACCTCTGAGTGCTGTGCCCGAAAGTCCAGGGCCTCCAGGAAAAAGGTAGTCAGCTGAGCCTGGTGGGACAAGAGCTCTTCTTTCTTCATCACCCCAATGTGCTCCTGCAGGACGCTCATGAATGGGCCCATGTGACTCTATGTGAACATAGCAAAGAGCACCAGGTTGGTCGTCTTGGAGTGCAACGTGTTCTCACCGGCAGTGAACGGCCCTATGCTCCCGGAGGCAAACACGTAAACACTTCGGTGCCACCCTCCCCTCTCCAAAGTCCAACTGAATCGGACCTTACCTTCCAGTTCTTTTGGATCTGCTTGAAAGTTCTGCTAATGGCCGGCAGTAGGACGCGCGGCGCGAGCCTGGTGGCCAGGGTCTTCTTAAGAGATGTGAGGCGGATGCTAGCCTGTGAGGCAGAACCCATTTCACTAGTGATTTTCTCCAGATGAATCACCTATAGCAACAGAAAGTAGCAACTGAGGACACTGGACTATGCTGACAAACACACAGAGACAGGCCTGCTGATGACAGGAAGCCAGAGCAAATGCTACAGGGCACTTCAGCCACAGAGAGTTTCTTTGAGCCAGCATGACTGCCTGCACACCAGACTGGTCAGATGTCTCTCTCCACTGGGAGCCAGGGAAATGGGGGCAGAAAGGAGCACAACAGAACAGTAATAACCAGGGCAACAAGAGCCCCACAGTAACAGGCATTTACCATTAGAAATGCTACCAGCTCAATGGGTCAGCAGGCAACCACTCACCTGCAAATGAGCAATTCCACTATGGGAAATACCTTCCACTTAAAGAGAGCTTTCACATCAGAACCACGGTTAGTCACACTAGTTTTCAGAGCAGGCAACTCTCCCTGCCCACCCCCAAAGATCCCAGAGGCAATTAAAATACAGTACATTCTGTCAGTTAAAAAACAGAAAAGCCTCACTAAAAAGGGGTCCCCAAGTTAATTCCAAGATGAAGCAGAAGGGACCATGAAGAAAAAAAGGCCCCTGTTCAACAAACACTAAAACCTCTATTCAGAAATGAGAATCCCATCAACCAGAATTGAACACTTAAAGAAGCAGTAAGATGGTAAAACTCTGCTCCTGGCTACCCTGTACAGAGTCATCGTGACAACAGTCTACAAACCTGGGTCAGAACCCCTTGCAGGTAGGGGCTGATGAAGTGTGGCAGAGTCTCCACAACCCTGTGCAGGGCGGCTAGGGTGCTGAGCAGGCAGACCTCACTGTGGACCAGCTCGCTGGTGCTCTTCACAGCTGTCAGCAGCGATGGCATCAGGCTGGCAAGAGAGAGCAGGTGCTCAGAGCCACTCTGAGCCTCACAACACTGACGAGCGAGCTGGGGATGCTAGAAACCCCCCGACCAACTGTGCCGGCTGCAGCACTATCCCATAATGCACAGAACACATGACTTAGCAAAAGAAATCTGCAGTGCCAACAGCTCTGACACACTGTAACTATAAAAATGCCTCAGTTACTGAACGAGGTGATGGAACGACATGGGATCCTGGCCAGCCCTACACAGAGAAGCCCACAGGGCTAGGCAGGAGGCTGACAGGTACATAATACCACAGCTACGCAGCTGGTTCTGGTCAGAGCCAGAAGCAGAGCAGCCACCTTCCCTCTGTGGCAGCATAAGGCCAGCCTGGCCAACGGCGGAATGACAGTACTGCTTCCCAGGCAGACTCCTAGAAGGAGCAGGAACAGCTCTCGGTGTGTCTGAGTCACAGCAGTGCTGTGACACAGGTCAGGAGCCGTCTCCAAGGTTCCACCTTCCTCTGCTGCAGCAGCTCCTGTCCCACACTCCAGCAGCGGGCATACCTGGGAAGCTGGGGCACGGCCAGTGCTTCCAGGGCAGAGGTCACCTCTGCGATACACAGCAGGGCGCTTCCCAGGACATTCTTCTCCTCCTTTCTCTCAGGATCAATGAGCTTCACTGCAGCACTCAGCACGGGGATGAAAGCCTCTCGGTTCTCAGTTCCAAAGTTCTTGCACAAGAGCTTCAGCGTGTACAGGGCTGTCTGTCTGTTTATGGCCTGTTCCTCTTCCGCTTCCTTTTCCTTGGGCTGCACGGTGGCTAGAAGGACTGGAACCAGCTTTAGGAAACGGTAAACCTGAAGACAAAATGGCCAACATGCCCCAATCATTAGAGCACGAGGGCCAGTCTCCCCTTCCGTCCTCCTCGCCTGGGCCTGTCTGACTGGAGCCAGAATGAAGGGCCCCAAACACAGGACCACACTCGAGACAACTGTTCCTCCACCAACCCCCGCCCCACCCCCATCTTCCAGCACTAAGAAGTTAAACAAGTGCTCTACCACTGAGCTGTAACCCCAGCCCTCTTTCAACTATTTTTTTGAGACAGGATCTCACTAAGTTGCCCAGATTAGCCTGGAACTATGTAAGATGCCTCCTCAGAGCTATCACGCCTCATTCTATCTGCTTTCTTTACTTCGAAGCAAATGCACGTGCTGTCTGACCAATTTCGTATCCATACACATACAGCACCCCAGTAAGAAAAGGAGAGTAAGTTATGTGACAGCTAAGGTGATGCCTGGCCCACAGCAAGCAAGAAGTGCAAAGGCTGATTCCATCCCGAGAGCTGAGTTAACAGCACAACTATGTTTTCACACACACACACATCACAGTACACATTCAGACAGCAAGTTCCTTGAGGAACTTGCAGAAGCTCTGTGACCAGCAGAAGGAGGTGTGTGGGCGCACTGGGTCCACTCACTGTCCTCTTCGTCCAGGATGTGGTCTGCTGCAGCCTGTTGTTCAGAAGATCTAGGGCTTTCCTGCGCACAGACGGCAGGGGGTTGCTCACCAGCCCTCTGACCACAGCAATGAATGTTTCTGTAGGCAACAAGGCATTGACCTAGAGAGAAGATTATATTTAACACAAAGGGAAAACAGAGCAGCATCAACTCTAATTAAGGAAGACTTGTTTTTTTAATGAACTTTGAGAGAACATGCTACTATGTAGCCTCAGCTGGCCTGGAACTCAGTAAGCAGCCCAGGGTGGTCTTAAACATGGATCTTCTAGCCTCAGCTTCCTGATGGTCAGACTACAGGCACGTACCATGCATCATGATGACCAGCTCAGACTTCCACTCACTGGCGGCCTCTGACACCAGGTATCTTCAAACATGCTTTCTTAAAACAGTTCTCACCATGCCTCTCAGGCAGTCATTACTAACCACAAATAAAACAAAGTCAAAGCTAATGCAAAAAGGAAATAAACCATTCCAGGCCATAGAGTTGAAAGCAATTCTAATTTCAAGGTCAATCGATTATCTACTGTATCTCATTGATATTTTAATTTTATGTATGTTACGTCTTTTGCCCGCACGTACATAGATGCACCACTGTGCGTACAGTGACTGCAGGTCAACAGAGGGTACCGGATCCCTAGGAACTGGAGTTATAGACAGTTCTTAGCCTCTGTGTGGGGGTGCTGGGAACCAAATTTAGGCCTTCTGTAAGAACAGCAGTGCTCTTAACCGCCATCTCTCCAGCCCCTAATTGGTGTTTTTATATTCTCCTACTTCAATGAAGTGGAACATTATGTATTACAGGATCAAATATTGAGTTCATTAGATCGACTGTGGCAAAGGCTGTTATAATTGGTAAGGAAATACTGTTTTCCAGACAAGCTTTGCTTCTGGACATCAGGATTTTCTTTTCAAGAAAAACCTGAGTCTTAATATATTAAGAAAAGGTATTGGTAAATTTCAATTTATTCTTTTTGTTTATTTTGTTTTGTTGAGACAGGGTCTCCCTGTAGCCCCAACTGGCCTGGAACTCACTATGTAGACCAGGCTGGCTACCTGCCTCTGCCTCCCAAGTGCTGGGATGAAAGGTATGTGATATCATACCCAGCTTAAGTTTATTCTTAAAGTGAACACTTAAGTTAAATAATCTCACAATGACACAAAAAACAGTGACAGACACAGTCATGGGGGTAGGGGGACACAGAAGCCTACCTTATCTAGCAGGTCATAAGCTTTGCTGAGCAGTGCTCTCCAAAACTTCACAGTCAGTTTGTCTGAATTCTTTTCCATGGACTGTGCTACGGTGTTGATGTAGCCAAGGACTGTTTCTAGCAACCTAAAACATGAGAGGCACACTCAGGTGGCAGTTGATGATGCCCTGAAAGAGCCTCAGTCATGAGAAAGCTTCAAACAGAAAAGGCAATTCAGTGACTTTTATAAGACTATTTGTTAGCAGGGCATGGTGGCGCACGCCTTTAATTCCAGTACTCGGGAGGCAGAGGCAGACGGATCTCCGGTCTACATAGTGAGTTCCAGGACAGCTGGGGCTACAGAGAGGCTCTGTGTCAAAAAGAAGACCATCTCTTACTGTCAGAAGTACATACTAAAGGACGCAGGGCAAAGCAAAGTGAGACTTGGCTTCAGGCAGCTGAGGCAGTAACATGTACAGTGAGACTGTGTACAGTGAGACTGATGGAGCAGCTGGGCCTGGTGGTGCACACCATCAGTCCTAGCTGAGGGGCGCAGAGGCAGCAGGAGTTCCGGGGGTTCAAGGCCAGCAAGGTCCAGGTCAGCCAGGGCTACAGTCAGACCTGTTCTCAAAACAAAACTAGACAAAACACCAATACACATGCATGTACGCACACACACACGACAAATCACATGGGCAAAGTGACAGTGAACATGGCCAAAGTGGATCGTACATCTGTTTCATTCTTTGAGTTTGAAATTACACCCCCCCACACACAAAAGGAAAGTAGGCGTACCTCTGTTCTAGGCCTTCTAAGATCTTAGGACCACCACTCTCAACCACCTAAGAGGTAAAGGCCTCGTTAGAACAACATGGAAGTTGATGATGAAGTCATTTGAAGTAGGTTAAAACTTAGATTAGTCCCACAAACCCCCCACTGAAACTGCTTTTGACATCACAACTGAATTGGGCTCAGATTACCCTCGATGGCTGTAGTACTCCCTTTTTTTTAAAAAAAAAATATTTTATTATTTTTATGTGTGAGCGTACTGCCTGCATGTATGTGAGCACACCCACGTCGTGCAATGCCCGCAGAGGTCAGAAGAGGGCATCGGATACCCTGGAACTGGAATTATGGACAGTTGTTAGCTGCCATGTGGGTGCTGGGAATTGAACCCAGGTCCTCTGTAAGAGCAGCCAGTGCTCTTAACCCCTGAGCCAACTCTCCAGCCCCAGTACTCTACAACTGTATTTGTAGTTATCTGTTAAGTATGGCAAGATCCAGACAGCCACAGTCTTCTGCTCCCTGGGCCACCCTTCCATGACCCCAGGCCACTGAGACAGCCTGCACCTGCTGTTAGGTCCCGAATACCACTAACTTACCATCAGTGTGGGGACCTACATTGCTCTAGTTCCTTCATCAGTCACATGGCACCACCACATCTCATGTCCGTGCCGTGTCTCTGTATGAACAGCTACCGTTTCTGCCATTTTGATGGACAGCAAGGGGGCACCTCACCTAATCTGCACGCCTACCCTGCTCCCTGGGGCGCATACATTCTATCATATTAACTGGCATTTGTAATTCTTGCATCACAGCCATGTTCTTTGCTGGTGCTGTAATGGACGCATTCTTCCCGTTCCCCTGAGCAGCGGTCAAGGCTGCAGCTCTCTCCACGTTGCTTTTGGCGACTTTTCATTGAATCTGAATTTTAAGATAGATTCTCCTCTGGCCACAGTATCACTCTCCTTGATTTTCTCTTAAAGTTTTAAGTGTTGCTTTCACAGTGAAGTCTTTACCTAAAATTATCTACTACCCATGGTTGAGATCACTACCCGCCCAACAGAAATTAAGTTGTGCCAGCATCAGGACCTGCCGGGCCAGGCCCTTCAGCTCTGCCACGTTCCCTGCCCACCTCCACCAGGGTGGTTTCTTGGCTTGCTCTGCTCACACTGGCCTTTCTGATGACTCTCCCTCTACCACTGACCTCTGACCTTCAGTATTTTGGGATCAGTGTGTCAAGACTGTTTTAAAAATAAATGGAACTGCAGAAGTGCATCGAATTTCTAGGTTGGTCTACAGAGACAAAAACCTCTGAACAGTGAGTCTTTTCTTAAAAATAATTTTATTTATTCTATGTATATATGTGTGTGTACAGTGGAGGTCAGAGGACAACTTGGAAGTCAGTTCTCTTCTACCTTGTGGGTCCTAGGGATTGAACTCAGGTCATCAGGCTTGGCAGCAAATACCTCTATGTACTATCTCCGCGGTCCGACAATGAGTCGTCTTATTGTGAACGCAGTCTCCTTCTGTTTTCCAAGTATTAGTTTGTATTCTTTAACATTTTAGAAATTCTTTCATAATATTATTGCCTACATTTTGCTAGGCTGAATTTTTAGTACCTTGCTTATGGTGTATTACCTTTGAAGCTTTTTTTTCGTGTAATTTTTAAAAAAGATTTACTTTTATTTTATGTGTATGAATGTTTGCCTGCATGTATGCTGGTACGCCATGTCTGTGCCTGGTTCCTGTGGAGGGCAGAAGAGGGCATCGGATCCCCTGGAACTAGAATGACAGGCATTTGTGAGCCTGCCTCTGCCTCCTAGGTGCTAGGATGAAATGCGAGCACCCTGATGCCCAGCTTAGATGTTTCCTTCTTAGGTCATGAGTGAGTATTGAATCTCTTGGATCACTTAGACACAACAATTATAATGCTTACATGGCCTGCTTTCTTGTTCTGTTATGCATTAGGAACTTTAACACATGTTCTAACGTTAAGCCATTTTTAAGTGCTTGGTCCAATTTCTTCCTTCTTTCTGTGTCAATGCCTAAACTGAATTTTAATGCATAGAGAAGAGTTTGGCAATCACTCATATAGCGTTCGCCATGCCCAGGAACAGCTGCAGTTCACTGTCAGCACACAAGTCTCCCTCTACTTGGTAGTGTTATTACCTGTCTTCCTCAATATACAGACCAAGGATTGGACTTCTAAAACCATGAACTCACTCCTCCTGCTTCTGATCCTCATATAAGCTGGAAACAGCGGCGCCTGCTCTTACCCGGCTCTTTCCCACTATTGTCTGGGGCTCAGCAGACAGCTGTGCTGCTTAGCCATCCTCCCTCAGGACCAACAGACACTTGGCTTGGTAGCAGTTCTGAGCTGTCATGAATAATGTTATTGTTTGCTTTCCTGGAGATGACTGGTGGTGTGTGGGCATGCCCATATACTTCTGCTGGGTCTACTCTCCCTGAGAATGAAGTTACTGGGCCACAGCGCTTACAGATGCAATTTGGTGGATCATGCCCAAAGGATTTCATGTGAAGCATACTGTTCTCTATTATCTTTCAAGGCATGCCTCATTTTCTCATGAGACATTTATTTGCTAAGCTATTTAAAAAATTTGTTTAGCCCGTATGTATATAAACACACCCATGTCATACAGTGCCCACAGAGGCCAGAAAAGGGCATAGATCCTGAGTTAAGGATGGTTGTTTGCCACTCTGTGGGTGCTGGGACTCCGACCAGTCCTCTGGAAGACAGTCAGTGCTCTTAACGGCTGAGTCGTCTCTCTAGCCCCTGCTAAGCTATTTTTATCAGCTTAAAAACACTGTTAGCAAAAGCAAGATCATTCTCTGTCATAAACACACTTGAAGAACGTATTACCTTTTTGAGGAAATGACTGGAAGCCAGGAGCTGGGCCATGAAGGACACGGACAGGAACTTAAAGTGCCGCAGCTGCTTGCTAGTATGAGTGTCGACCCTGAAGACAGGCAGCACTTCTTCTCCAGCCTCACTCTTACTAGACGGTGGCTTGGAAGTAGAGTCTGAAAAACAGTGGCAGGTGACTTTACTATCTCCAGTCTTTGTCCAGGGAGCTTCACAGTGCAGCATGGTGAGCGGCAGGCGGTCTCAGACATTCCTGATCAGCAGGACACCATGCTTTTCTTCTTCCAAAGCACTGAGACACTGGGGCACATTTACCAAGGCGGCACCCCACTGCACAGGCCTGAGACCACCTTGTCAGTCAAAATGAAACACTACAAAGCAGAGAAGCTGAGACAACCAGGGGGAAGAGATCCCAGCCCTGAGTCAAGTTCCTGAGGGCTGACTGGGTACCTGCTGGGCAGCCCAGAGGTTGAAGGAGGAACATCCCCACCAACAAGCTTGTCAAAGCTCAGGTGCAGCCACACAGTGTTGGAGGCACAGTGGTCTGAATAGGCCTGGCTTCCTACAGATGACACAAGAGGGCTCTGAAAACAGACATACTCCCTCTGCTTTCCCTCAGCTCTAGACTGAACAGTACCCAGCACCGGGCCTGTGCTTACCTTCTTTTTCCTCTGGAAGCTTTACCAAGTACTGGAGGATGGTCATCATGCTCTGGACCTGGTGCTGGACACTGAATTCACAACAGAGGGAAATCCAGAACTCAGTATCTGCCTCTAAAATAGCATCCTGTTTGGAGAAAAAGAGGAAAGGTGACAAACCGGGCCGAAGAAGCACATTAATAAGCACAAACCAAGGACACACTCAGAACACAGGATGTGTGTCCCCCTAGCTGTCACCAGCTGAGAGAGTCATGAGTTCCTTCTTAAAACAGCCCTGCAGAGAACTGTGGGCGTGAGAACTCAGATTCAGCAATCAGTCTGCAGAGCTTTATGCAGATTCTACAATGAGAAGTTACAGGCCTCTCCCAGGCTCCTCCTCTAAGAGGTCTTTGGCCTGTCCAAGTTCAGGTCTAGGTCTGCTGAAGTGGATGTTCCCTCTTCATACGAATGCCTCCACAGACACTTTTCAGTGGTTGTTTCACCACAGCACAGAAGGACTCAGCAGAACCACCAGCAGACACCAGACCTGTTTCTTAGGAAAGCCCGGTCACTCTCAGATGGTTTATTGCTATTTAAGGATCTGCGTCTACATGATCTGAAAACTTAACACCAAAACCATTCTTTAACAAGGTTCTGGGCAAGCACTGTCAAATAACGCATATAAGTATTAGCAGTCCCATATTTACTACACTAGACAATCATCAGAAAGCCCATGTGACATCACCCTGCCCCCCCATATTCTGACCTTTTCTCCACAGGCAGCCACCAGCGCTGTTTTAGTGACATACTGTTCGAAAAGCGAGATAAGCAGAACCCACAGGAATTTCTCTGCACCGAGTGTGTCGATCAGCTGAACAAGAATAGGCAGGCGCCTGTGCTCTGGCACGTGTGGGAGTGCGTCCACAAATACACCAATGATTTTTACCACGATCTCTTCGACATTTCTGGTGACTTCTACAGAGTCTCCAGTATCAGACTGCAAAAGAACCAGCAGGGACTGGAGCAGGCACAAATAGGCCTCCTCAAAACCAGCTTGCAGGGACCAAGATCAGGCCTATCACTAAACATTCCATTGGACATCTATCTTATCTCGGGCACTATTTGAGTACAAAGTGTAGGTGTGGGTCTTGCCCCACTGGAGAGTTACCATGTGTATAAAACAAGATGTCACACAGAGGACAAGAGGCAGGAAGTGGCAGAAGGCTGTGTGGGTCACCTGAGCAGGCCACGCAGGTACCCATGCATGGGCAGAATCAAAGCAAGCTCACAGAGAAGGCCAACAGCCCCCATGGGCTCCAGACCAAGTTCAATCCATTTAACTCTAGGACTTATGATCAAAACAGTCACTGAATGAATGAAAGAATGAATTAAAGGGTAAACAACTAAAGGGCTAAACCAATGTCCTCCACCAGCACTGACACCTGTCTTCCAGGTCCATCTGCACCATGCTCTGCAGACACTGTGTCCATGCCCACATGGGGCTCTTACGCTCCTGACTGCTCTGCCGTGCCAGTCCTACCCTCTGTGCTAGTTCAAATCCTATTTCTTATGAAATTTTCTTGCTACAGCGGTCCATATGGACTTTCCCCTAGTCTTGATTCCAGCACTTATTTATTCCTTTGGCACATGTGTTTTTTAGGCATACATCCTGTAGCCGCCAACTTATCAGACAGATGAAACACAATCTAACATGTTTCCCAAGAATGAAGGGAAACAGTGAGGGTGTTTACCCCTCGAAGGAGTAAAGTGCAACTAAAGACTTTAACAAGTCAGACAGCCAGACCCTTTACATACGAGGTTGCCTTTGACTCCCCACTTCCTCATTTCGCACTGGCAAAGACTACCCTATCTCCCCAAGTCTTGGCTCTCAGAGGACGCTTAGGAATGTCTGTTATATCGCATGCTAGCGATGTATTCTTCTTTTACTTTTTCTCTATAGCATTCTCGGTTTAAGAAGTTCGCCATCAAATTTGTGTGATATCTGCACAAGACCCATGCAAACTTGGGCAGACAAAAACCCAGAACTGTGCAAAGAACAGCAGGCCCCAATCTTAGTAGAAGAATTATTGGCAGCTGATTACTGCTGGGTGAGGAAGAGCTGATCTAGAAGGGAGGGACTCCAGACAGACTGCCTAGACCCCAGTGAATTTGCATTGAGAGACATCTCCGGACACCAATGTTACATAATAGGACTTAGAACAAATGACAGAATGTATGAACTCACGTGGGGCGGGGTGTTATGGGAGGTGCCAAAGGACAAGTGGGAAGGGGATACAGAGATGATTTTGTGTATCAAATACACAAAAATTCAATAAAACTTTAAAAAACATTTATGTGACATCTAAAATAGACAGTTGGTCTGAATCTATCCATCAGCATGGTGTCAGAACACTTCTGTGGTTACATTGCTGTGGCTCAGCAGACCTAGACTTAACACATCTGCCTGCGCTCTCAGAAAAGACTAGTTACTTGTAAGCTCACTTGCTGGCTTCCACACTATAAAATTCAGGGCAGAAGGATCTGGCCCTTCCATGAAAACTGAGCATGAAGCACAGCAGCGGTGGCACCGCACGGCTTACCTGAATGAGAGCTGGGATAACCATCTTCACTGTCTTGCTGATAACTTGGAAACTGTAAGCATCATCGAGGCGCATGACATTGGCGCCCATGAATGTAAAGATAGACATGATATTGTGCAGAACTTTATCCTGAAAGAAAGCACAACTGTCAGCATTTTCTGCTTCAGATGTACCAAATCCAAAGACTGATTGAAAACCAGCAATAAAAATAAAAATATCTTGCTGAAAAATAGGAGAAAGGCTGGGCTAGGACTGGAGCTCAACAGCAGATCTCACATGCAGGGTAGACAAGCACCTGGTCAATCTTTGATACCACCAGGAGTAAAAACAAACCAAAGTAGAGCCGGGTGTGGTAGGCCATGCCTTTAGTCCCAGCACTCGGGAGGCAGAGGCAGGTGGAGTTAAGAGGCCAGCCTGGTCTACATAGTGAGTTCCAGGACAGCTGGGGCTACAGGGAGACCCTGTCTCAAAAAGACAGTAAGTAAATAAATAAACAAATAAATAAGGGCAGATTTCAAGTTTCCACATATAGGAATGGCCAAGCGTATAAAATAAGAAAAGCAAAATATGTGGACATTCCACACCATTTGTCATCGGGGAATTATGATATCAAAATGGCAAGGTCCACTCCATGTCTACTACAGTGGCTGGACATGTGCTACCAAGATGGACATCATGAGGCAGATGAAAATCAAATTCACCTTCTTGTCACTGGTGAGGCTGTTTATAGGCGTAGTGAGTGGGCTGTTTTTTTTTGTTTTTTTTTTTTTTTCAGATAACACGAATACTGTCTTCCTGGACAGTTACAGTGTGCAAGATACTTTATGAGGAGCCCCACCTCGCTGAGTCCTCATCACAACCCAGTTAGAAGGTTCCTGTTATTTTCACTTTACTAACAGGAATGGAAGCCCAGCATCTTTTTTTTTTTTTTTTTTTTTTTTTTTTTTTAATGCTGACGGTTAAATCTGGTGCCTCACACATGCCAGGCAGGAGCTCTACCACTGAGCTACAGACCCAGGCCTATCCTCAGCCCAGGGAATTTGCATGTGTGTGCGCCACTGCATTTCCAGGGAAGAAAAGTACCTGAGACAAATGCCAAGTCTTACAGCTTTCCCTTACCGGAAATATTCCAGCAACAGTACCCAAAAGTAAGAGGGCGTGGTGATGGGTCTGAGGCATCTCCGAAAGGCGGATGCACTGGACTATGAGTTCCACATTGAATTTCTCCTCATCTACAACACCTACAGTGGTGGGGAATAAAAAAATCTAAGCAGCAGATCGCTTCACAGGAAACAAAGTGCCTCTCTCTGCGCCCTGTGCACAAGTGCGCACCTTTAGGGATTCTGCCGCCGTCAGGTGAGAGCTTCTGGCAGATGTTGAGCAAACAACTGAGAATCAATTGCTTGGTGTATTCCATGTTCCCCTGCTCTGAGGACAGAGGTTCTAAACACCTGCAGGAACCACAGAAAAGAAGTGAGGGGACAAGTTAATGATCACTGTCCAGAACTCTTTAGCAATTACTAAAACACAATCATTAAACACAATCTTAGACGTAAAATTTCTAACCCTAATTTCTTTTTCATAGTCAACTATTATGTCAAATTATTTCTTTTGTGTTGCACTTTCCACTCACTACCTGGAATCACACTCAACTCAGCGGCATATTCTCTACCTGAGTTCACACCAAAAGCACAGCAGGTGTCCTATTGTCAACTTAACTACGAGCAAGGGTGGCCCACACACAGCACTGAGATTTAGTTAGGAAAAGGAGGTGGAAGATGAGTAGCCACTGACAAAGGACACACATGAAGATTGGCTTAGGAAGCCGGTGATAGGGAGCCAATTCCAGCTTCGGTCTTCCAACTCCAGTACTTCAGCTTCCTTTACACAACAGGACTATACAAGTCAGTGAAGAGAGGACAAACTAGAACTATGCTGAAAGGAGGATGGGACGTCAACTCGGACAACTTTTCACAATCAGTCTCTCCCAGACTGAAGCTGAGGGTCATACCTGGACAGCAAGTTAAAAAGAGTTGGTATCAGTGTCTGGGGGTTTTTGAGCTTCTTTTTGTGCTGCAGCAGCTCTAGGATGAGGGTGACTCTTTGCCAATAAGAACTTCCAACTTCCTGAACAGGTTCCATGTCTTGTGATTTTCTAAGAATCAGAGAAGATGCACTGGTCAGTGAAAACTATCCCGGTCATGTGAAATTCATGACACCAAGTCACTATGGCTTTAGAGCGGCCAGAGCCCGAGGACCGAGTAGCTTCTCTCCCCACTGCTTACTTCTGCATCTTCTGCCTCCTCGTCTGCTGCACTGTGCCCAGGGGCCACGCTGTGCCAGGTGGCTCCAGTTCTATTCTGATTTGCTCAGCATTAACTGAAATCTGAAATGTTGAAGAATGAACAGCTGGTGATGGCATTCACTGGGCAGCATGCAAGTAATACACAAGAGTCAGTAAAGCGACCACGTCCACTTTCACGTCTTTATGCCATTCCCCCATCCCCCAAGACGAATACCATGAGCGGCCGGACAACTCTTAGGTATCCTTTAGGAGTGTTCTAGTCTAAGCCACAGCAACTGCTCTCGTACCTCGGCATCCATGCATATCAGCATACATTTCTTTCAACATAAGGTACTAAGTGCAGAATTAGAGTGCTATGGTGATCACAGCTACCTTATTCAAGGCCAAATCCATCTTTAGCCGATATGACATATCTGAAAATCCTTTCTTTTTTTCTTTGCTTTGTTTTGGATTTCTGGAGACAGGGTCTTACTATGGAGCACAGACTGGCCTTGAACTTGTGATCCTCCTGCCTCAGCCTTACAAGTATGGGAATTACAGGTATGGAACACCACCTCTGGCTTGTAAATATTTCATGTGACTACTAGTCTGTTTACGGAGACAGAAGACGGAGGGATTTAGAGTAACACTTTCCCTTTCAAAACCTTTCAAATGTTTTGATGGATCTTAATTCAACAGCACTAAATTATCACTATATTGTACTCAAACTGTTAAAAATATGATTCTAGGGGCTAGAGAGATGGCTCAGCGGTTAAGAACACTGGTTGTTCTTGCAGAAGATCTGGGTTCGAATCCGAACACCCACATGGCAGCTAACAACTGTTCGGAACTCCAGACCCAGAGGATCCAACAGTCTCTTCTGTCCTCTGTGGACACTGCATGACACGGGTGCACTTAACCTATACGCAGGCAACACACTCATATACATAAAATAAATAATAAGTAAAATATTAAAAAAAAAATCTGATTCTAATCTCTCCTCCCATTTCTTTAAGGATGAAGCAGGTGTTCTGATACTTCTACCTCAAGAAAAATCAGGACAAGGAAAGGCCAGAGGGGACAACAACCAAAGCCAGCCCTACACCGTGAACCTGAATGGCGCTCTCTGGTTAGCACACACTTGCTTCTCTGGGGTTTCACGAGTCTCAATCATGGGCCTGCACTTCCTTGACTATGACAGAATGCCACTTCTCCAGTACAGCACGGTGATCCACCCCTCAACACACCACGCAGAGCGTAAATCTAGTCACTCAGTACAGAATCATCCACTCTCTGTTCAACATGCTAAGCCAGATATATTCTAACTGACGGGGAAGGAATAAAACAGAAAGTCATATCCCAAGAGATTCTTCAGCTACAGGGCTGGATCCAGAAACCTCTCTCCTCAGAAAGTTCTGACACCAAAACTACCTGTGACTGTGGACTGAGCGCTAGACAAAACCAAGAAACTGCTGCCAATTTTTTCAGGAATATTTGTAGTGACATAAAAAAACGGCCATTTTTTTAAAAAGATGCAGACCAAGGTGCATAGGGATAAAAAATAAAATGCTGGGCTGGAGACTACAAACTGTCCTTAAGACCAGTTCCAGGGGAACCCGAAGCCCTCTTCTGACCTCCGCAGCACTGCACGACACGGGTGCACTCACATACATGCAGGCAACACACTCATACACATAAAATAAAATAAATAAATTAATTAATTAAAATAAAATAAAAATGCTTTGAGACTTACTTTAAAATATTTAAGCAAATAAGGGAAATAGAACCTATGCTAAAACTTGGGGAGTTCAATCTAGAGAATGGAATTTCATCATTCTGTTGTTCATGCATACCATGTCTGTAGTGTGCATGTAGAGGTGCATGTACATGCATGTGTGAGTGCACAGAGATCCAAGGCTAGCGCTGGGAGTCTTCCAGAGGCCTGTTCTTCACTCTGTTCACCGAACCCCTCGTCCAAGGCTCACCCACACAGCTAGTCTAGCTGGTCAGCTTGTTCTGGGGTCCCCAGTCTGTGTCTTCTGAGTGTTAGAATTACAGGCAGGCTGCCATACCAACAGGAATTTATGTGGGTTTCTGGGGATCTGAACTCTAATCCTTATGCTTGTACGGCAAGTTTTGTTCATGGAGCCATCTCCCTCGTCCCTACCATTCTCTCTTAGTGAATTCAAGAACCAGAATAATCCAGGGATACCGCAATGGCTCGCTTTCAATACATATAAAAGCAACAGGCAGAGCCCCCATTCCATCATGCACAGCACATTCTACAGGTAAAGGATGATCACCTGGCTCAGCACTGAACCTTTCCTGCTTTCCTGTCCTTGCATTGAACAGGCAGCTCATATCTAATACCAGTGAAGATCCAAAATGACACACCCATATGCCGTTACTCACTGAAAATGCACACTTCATACAATGAAAATAATGTGTCTCTATTACCTACTTCTCTAAGTTGTTACTGGCAATGTATGACCCTTTCGGAACACAGAAATACAGGATAGTCATGCACCAGGTAAAGACTGGGCAACAAATCACAACATTTGCAACTCACCCCTTTAAAAGCACTCCCAACAGCCTGAACACAGAGCGAGTGCTTGCAGCTCACCAGTAAGTCAAATAGAATGCACAGGAGCTTCTGCTGAACCTTCTCTTCTGATATAGCTGCAAAAAATGGCTTCGTGATCTAAAGGGCAGAAGAGGCCAAGCCAGTGAACAAGCTTCAAAACCAGAGATGATTTCCTATCATTTCTTTCAATATAAAATGGCTCTCTACTTTATTTATTTGTGTTTTTGAGTCAGGATCTCCCTGAAGCCCCACCTGGCCTGGAACTCGTTAGGTAGACCAGGCTGGCCTTGAACTCAGATATCTGTTTGCCTCTCCCTTCTGAGTGCTGGGATTAAAGGCCTGTACCACCACACCTGGCTCCACTTTTTTTTGTTGTTGTTGTTGTTATTGTTCATTTAAAATGCAAAGCTTTTTAAATTTATTTTTATTGTGTGTGTATGATGTGTGCATGTAAAGATCAGAGGCAGTTCCCTCCTTCCACCACGGTTCTTGCTGTCAGGGTTGTGCAGCAGCACTGTCACTCTGAGCCACCTCACTGGCCCTAAAATGCAATGTTTTTAATGTTCCACATGCAACATTTGTACAGTAGGTAAATGTATCTTCCACTTTTATTTTCTTGACACAGGTCTCAGTATGTAGCCCTGGCTGGTCTGGAACTCACTATGTAAACTAGATGACCTCAAACTCAAGAGAGATCCATCTGCCTCTGTCTGGAGTGCTGGGATTAAAGGTGTGTACCACCATGCCCGCCTCTTGTGCTTCTAAAAGCATGCCTAATCATTTAGTAACTTACAACTCTCTACAGGCTTGATCAAGCTTTGGTTTCTGAAGGAAGTCACTGACCTTTTCAAGGGCAGCGATCTGAACGGTTGGCATTCCTGGGTGAAGTTCCTTTGTTGTATGCACAGCTTTTATAAACAGTTCTAAACTCTTTGGCTCTTTATGTAAAAGTGAAGCTGAGGACTCATTGTATTTTCCTAGTGCGAGGTGCAGAAGGACGGCCTCATCTTTCAGGACAACCGGGCGCTCCTTCATCTTTCCCAGTAACTCTTCCACCATAGGCAACAGCCGGGCGAGCACCATCTAAAAACGGGGCCGGGCATTAGTACAGTCATGGAGGTCCATGCTTTCAGTCACTATTCAAAGACAGCTGAAGAGCCCTGTTGGAGCACTGGGGCCTGTGGACGAAGAGCATCATCATGGTGCCTCTTGGGTAGGAGGTAATGATGATGTCACATCGAGGCGCACAAGGTCACTATGACAGCTTGCCTAGAATCTCCAAGCTCTCTAAAATCTTCAGAGGAGCTGAAGACATTCTGAGAACAGAAAAACTAAAAGCTGATCATAATGATATTTTAGCATTTACTAAAACATGGTGCATTTCCCTCAAACATTTCCAATTTGTATTAATTCAAATGAGGTGAAGGCTTTAATAATTAAACCACGGGCCAGCAAATCACAGCCTGTGGGACAAATCCAGTGGATGACTTGTTTTTATAGCTTATTGACACATACAGCTATGATTTGTTAATGCAACAACTGTGACTGCTTTCCTGATGCAGAGGCAGAGTCAAGTAGCTGCAAGAGAGACCAGATGGTCCACAGAGCCCAAAAGTGTTGATTGTTGTTACCTGCAGAGGACTGGTTCAAAGTCATTCCTTAAACAAAATTCTGGATACTCAAGTCTCGAAAATATGAAATGGCACAGTGTTTGCACATGACAGCTTCCCAAATACTTAAAATCATCTCTAAGTTACTTGTAAAGATAAAAAAATCTGTACATGTTTGGTATAGATACAAGTTTTCTCTCAAACCGTTCCAAACTGAGGTTGGTTGAGCCCACAAAGAACTTCATGGTCAGAGAAGATGGACAGTACTCACTACCTGGTCCTTTGTAAAGACTCAACTTGTAAATGATGCCAGGAACAATTCCGCACTGATAACTGAAAAATCACTTTACCCATGTTAGTTCTCTAAGTCTGTAGTCAGCGCCGTGGGGAACAGGAAGAGGGAACATCTGCTGTGCTGCTCAGCACACACTGCCGTCACTTTACCCATGTTAGTTCTCTAAGTCTGTAGTCAGCGCCGTGGGGAACACGGCACACACAGCAGGAAGAGGGAACATCTGCTGTGCTGCTCAGCACACACTGCCACCTCTTCCTTCTGCACCACGGCTTCCTTGAGAACGTACTGAAGCTATGGATCCCCCACCCGCAACAAGAAAAATGTACAGGCCTATGTATTTAACAAAGGAGCAACTTGCAGTTTCCATAGACTCCTATATCCAAATATATTCCCTTGTGGAGGACGTCTTCCTTGAAAGATGTGCACAAATGAGTTCTTTTTCCATGAGATCTGAGACCTACCTGAAATCAAGCTGATGAGATGATGAACAATTCTAACATGGGCAGAGTCCACGCTGCCTACGTCCTCTATCCTTTTACTATGTAACCCTCCTCCTCCCAGTCTCTGAGCGCACACTCGGGATCTTGCAACCATCTTCCATACATGACGGCCATGACCCTCAGATGGACACACAGCCCTGCATACTGTGTGTCTCACATACCTCACTGTTGACTTCCTGTAGTATTTTCATCAGATCTTTTGCAACGTAAGACGGGCACCCGTACACACAACGAAGGAGGCTGTTCAACGTTTCAGACAACTTCTGATGAGACTTCAGATTCTTTTCTCTCTGTAGCTCATCAAATAAAGTAGCCAAATCCTGCACGCCAGGAAGAAAATTAGATCAAAGAGTTAGAGATCTAAAGACTAAACGTTCTAATCATGGATGCCTCTCCCTCAAACAAAAGGACACTGCTCACACCATCTCATTTCTCTTCGAATAAGCCCCACCTTGGAAGAGCGTCTGTGCCTGCAGCTGGCCCAGTATGGAGAGCTGGTCTTTCATGCAAGCAAAGGGCAGGAGAACTGAAGCAGTACTTGACCTTTTAAAAGCAGCAGACACTAAATTTTGAACTAGTGACGTAGCCCATGAAAATCCCTCCCAGATACGCTGTTGGGGAGAGCACCATCTGAGGTCCACAGGAAGGCTTGCACTCAGCCACTTTGCCAGTGAGCTAACCTGAATGACATAGGTGGCATCTGAAGTGATCTCCTCTGCCTTAGGAACCAGGTGATCTACCACCAGCTGAAACTTTGAGGCCATGCCGCTGAGGGCTTGGAGACACTGAATGGCAGCCCTGCGGACTTCTTTTGTGGGGCTTCCCAGGTTGATGAGTAGAGATGTCACCACTAAAACCAAAGGGGAATGAATATAAGTAGCTCAACTGAAGAGTATGTGCCTGACAAGTGTAATACACACACAGGCTTCCATCCCTTGCACCCTCCCTGCCCCCAACACACACACACACACACACACACACAAACACGCATGCACACACACATGCACACACGCACACAGGCTTCCATCCCTTGCACCCTCCCCGCCCCCAACAAACACACACAGGCTTCCCTCTCTGAAGACTGTTCACTGTTTAAATATCCCAGAAAAATGTTGGCCATGTTTTCTTTCCAGTTGTAGAAATGAGCCCAGTACATCCTTCACCAACTGCCCCCCTCCAAGTGTCTGCTCCCCAATGGGCACACATATCTAAAGTACCCCTTTTTTTAGTCAGGGAACTCATTACATATTCCTGGCTGGCCTGGAATTTGCTATGTAGACCAGGCTGGCTTCAAACTCACTGAAATCCGCCTGCCTCTGCCTCAGGAGTGCTGAGATTATGAGATTAAAGATGTGCACCACCACGTCCTGCACACTTTTTTGACATTGTGGAGTACCCCAGTGTGTTTTCTATATTCAAGCCAGTGCCTTCCACTGGGGAAGGTTAGTCAGGTGGTTTCACAGTAATGCTGCTAACAATGCCCAAGCCCATTCTTGCATGAGTGTGCACAGAACGTTACCCACTGCACACCATGCTTTGCAAATGTTTTACCCTGATTGACATGGGGTTTTTGTTGCTGCTGCTGCTGTTGTGCTGACACAAAGTCTCTCTGCAGCCCAGGATGACCTCAGAATTCTGATCCTCCTGCCTCTACCTCTCAAGTAACTGAGATCATAGGCGTGAGCCAGTTCTATCTGGCTCCCTGACTGATGTTGTTTTTAGTGCAAACATTATATACTCTTGTGTCCAGGGACAGATCATGTGTACTCTGCCTTCTTTTAATGACAGCTAAGTTTTATGTCACACCTGGTGGAACTTCTGTACAGCGAATGAGATTTTCTAACTGTTCGAGCATTGTCCTATTTAACAATCCACATCAGCATCTTACCTAACAATCCCCCCAGAATAGCAGTATCACCCACTCATTCTGCAAGTATCTGAAACTTCCCAATTCCTGCTGCAAGAACACAGTGACAAATCTAACAGCCCCTCACCTCAACTATGTGCTTTCTAGAAACACCAGCTTTTGACTTGGAGGAATATTTTTATCCTCTTCCTTTTATTTTGCTGTCACTTACACAGGAAGAATTTATTGATTTGGGGACATGATATGAGATTTCCCCTTCCACAGAGAGTCCTTTACACTGAACCAATTTTGTATTTTTGATATGGACAGTATCTGCACAAATGTTTCCTGTAGGAGTCTCACACAGCATAGTTCAGAACAACAATAAAGGCCCTTGGTTTTGTTCTGGTCTGCATGTAATCTTGGTTTTAGGTAACAATCTGGAAGCTTTCCTTTTCTTTTTATGTTCTGCCCAGTTCAACAACACTGACAAAACCGGTTTTAGAGGTGTATTAGATGTATCTGTCTGTGAGACCAACCATATTGGTTTTAAAAACTTTTACCAGTTGGGCGTGGAAACCCATGCTCATGATTCCAGCACTCTAAGGCGATGGCAGAGGCCAAGCTGCTCTACTATCAAAGTACCAGGCCAGTCAGGGCTGCAAAGTGAAACCGTTTCAACACACGCACACACACACGCACGCGCGCACACACATCTTCCAGATAAAGAGGTTTTATCTAAATTCCTTTCATGTTAATTAGCTGCTGGGCTTTACTTCATGTTGCCCACTGGAGGAAACTTTGGTCATTTATATTTTGCCAGAAATGATCCATTGTACATATTCCATTTCTAGAATGCAAGAAAGAGCTTGGTAAGTTTTCAAACCTGTCTGCAATCTGTTTTACACTACAAAAGCCTCTTGGTCTCCATAAAGTTAATTTATAAAACAAAGTCAGAAGAAAAAAGCTGAAAAGTTAAACAAGTTTATATAAGGGACAGCTTCAGGCCAAAAAAATTTTTTTTGCTAGATTTCCTATACAGTGCAGCAGAGCTTCTAAAAAATACAAATCCTGCTAGGCATGGTGGCGCATGCCTTTAATCC
>NW_008352265.1:90127-134491 GCF_000622305.1 Nannospalax galili | reverse complement strand
GGCCGGCCTAGTCTACAAAGCTTTTCAAACCAGTTGGGACTATAGGGAGACATTGTCCAAAAAAAAAAAAAAAAACCAAACAAACAAACAAAAAACCCCAAACCCCCCCAAAAAACAAAAACAAAAAAACAAATCCTAAAGCAAATTCAAAGGTCACCAGGTTTAAAAGTCAGGTTCTAGAATTTAAAATATTTCAAATCCATGTAATTTAAGGAAAGTTTCTTGGAATGTTTTTCTTTTTTGTCTTTTTGAGACAGTGTCTCCCCGTAGCCCCAGCTGGCCTGGAACTCGCTATGTAGACAAGGCTGGCCTCGGACTCACAGAGATCTGCCTGCCTCTGGCTCCTGAATGCTGGGACTAAAGGCGTGTGAGAAGTTAAGTTCTTTGGCCCTGCTATTTATAAACAGGGACATATACTATTTAGGGGTCACTACCTTAGATGTTAAAGGACAGAAGATCCCTATACTGCCAAACCAGAAAACTAAAATACTTTTTAAAATTTATTTTTATTATTTTACTTTTATGTGTATGAGTATATTGCCTGCATGTAGGCAGGTGCACCTGTGTTGTGCAAAGCTTGAAAAAGGTCAGAAGAGGGTGTTGGATTCCCTGCAACTGGAGTTACAGACAGTTGTTAGCCTTGTGAGTGCTGGGAATCAAAGCTGGGTTCTCTGCAAGAGAGCCAGAGCTCTTAATGGCTGAACCATCTTTGCAGCACCTCCCCCCCACTTATTTCTAAACAAAATATATATGTCTTCTGGAAAGTCTATAGGCTTAAATAGACAACTATCTTTTCTTCTTAAAATTTTTATTACATAGGCTGGGCATGGTGGTGCATGCCTTTAATCCCAACACTCGTGAGGCAGAGGCAGGTGGATCTCTGTGAGTTCAAGGCCAGCCTGGTCTACATAGTGAATTCCAGGACAGATGGGGCTACAGGGAGACCCTGTCTCAAAAAGACCAAAAAAAAAAAAATTTTTTTTTATTACATTTTTATTTGTTTTCTGGGCCTGTGTGTGTTCCACGGAACATATGTGGAGGTCAGAAGACAACTAGCAGGGGTCAGTTCTCTCCTTCCACCATACAAGTCCTGGCGATCAAACTCAGGTCATTATAAGGTTTGGCACCAAGTACCTTTTACTCTCTGAACCATCTTACCCACCCACAGACAGCTATCTTAAATGTTATCTCTGTACAGTGGAGTAAAAGGTAAAACTCTACACATGCATATGGGGAGATGCCTATAACAATAATTTAAAAATTCAGTATGACTTATAATACCTGGAGATGCAGTAGACACGAGTTTCTGTTTCCACTGCATGTTCTGAGAAGAAAGCATCACAGAGCCTATGTAAAGAGCTTGTGTCTGCAGCTCTGACTTCACACTGCAGTTAAGTGGGTTCGAGAGGCTAGAGCCATAGGTCCACAAGACAGAAAAGAACTTGAATAACGCAAGAACATCCTCTAGATGTACCTAATCAAAAGAAAGTAGAAAGAAAAGTGTGTGTCTTACTAAAACAAGTCTCAAATCTTTTCACTAATGTACAATTAGTTATAAGACACCAGTAATTTAATGAAATGTGCTTGTCTAATCACTACTTCAATACTTGGTTTTACCAACTAGGAAGGATGCTAATGAAGAGTGATATTAGAATCCTACCTAGAACCTTGCACTTGAAAACACTGAACAGAGAGACAGGGCACTAACTGAAAAGCAAGGCGAGAGTGGGTCTGTGAAGCAGTGAGCAACAACGACGGCTGTGGAGGGGGGCAGAGGGGAGAACCCAGCAGCACGGGGTAAGCCACCTCACGACCACAGCTTCTGTATAGTATCTTTGAACATTCAGTCACATTTTCGCCTGTGTGGGGTATTTAAAAGCCAGGCAGGCTGCTGGGATTCTTACACATGATGGCCCATAGCAGGGAGGTAGTGGTGCCCCTCTGCTCAGTGCACGGCATGGTGCTGGGATTACAGTTGCTGTAAAGGGCTGTGCTCAGCAGGGCATGCTCTTTACCACTGCAAAGTGGTAATTATTAGAACTGCAGACATAAAATGCCTACACTTGGAGGCTATTTAATAAATGAAAGAAAAAACCTACAGGGGCAAGTCAAGTACCTTTATGATAAGTCTCATCAGAACCCTGAAATGCATGGCCTCGGAGCCCCCAAGGAGAAGCTCAAAGAGCCCAATGAGCAAGAACAGGTAGTGTCTGCTGTCCTCCTCCATCTGCTCGGGATCCCACCACGTAGCACCTGCGGGCCATGGAGACAGAGCTACGGGTAAGCCTACTTAGAATGCTCGACAACTTCCCAACTCTCATCTTGAGGCCAGATGCGGTGGCGCATGCCGTTAGTACCAGCACTCAGGAGGCAGAGGCACGCAGATCTCTGTGAGATTGAGGCCAGCCTGGTCTACATACCACAGAAAACTGGGGCTACAGAGAAACCCCGTTTCAAAAAAAAATTCAGTTTTGAGGAATATCACAGATAAAGATTCACAATTGTGCCTTACCTTTAGGAAAAGATTTTGGAGCCTTCAGTGCAAAAATAAAACATTTGAGGGAAAACACAAGTAAAACAGAGTCCTCCACAGCAACCCTCTGGGCGCTGTGGAGCTGCTCTATGTAATGCACCCACAACTCCTCTGGCAAACTTCGGTCCAACATCAGTTCCAGATGCCATTCTGAGGGGATCTCCTGCAAGAGTAAAGGAGACAAAAACTAGCTCACCCTCAAAGTAGTTCTGAACGTGGCTTCTTAGGATGAACTCTAACAGACTCAGGGGTTGCTCTGAGGAACTACAAAATCTGTCTATATGCATATTCTGGGAGGGAGTGGACTAAGAATTTCATACAGCTATTGTGTGTGTGTGGGGGGGGGGCAGTGGTGTACCTTTCAGACGGTCTCTTACCGAGCCTGGAGCTCGCTGATCCAGCTACAATGGCTGGCCTTAGTCTATCTCCCTGGTCCTGGGATTACAGGTGCACAATACCGCACCTGGCTATTTTATATGGGTGCTGAAGATTCAACTTGGGTCCAGATGCTAATGCAACAAGTACTTTATCAACTGAGCCATCCCCCAATCCCTTTCATACAGATTTTAAGAGAGCTCTATTATTGTTCACAAGAAAACGTACAAGAGGGTCAGTGAGATGGCCCCGCCACTCCATCTGCTAACCTCAGTTCCGCCCCCTAGACCTACCTGGTGCAGGGAGAGAATCAAGTCCTAAAAGCTGTCCTCTGACCTCCATACTCATACGTGGCACATACATGCATGTACGCTCATACCCACACACACATAACTAATGTAATTAAAAAGAAAACAACAAAAAAACACCTTTTTTGGTGGGGGGTCTTTTTGAGACAGGGTCTCCCTATAGCCCCAGCTGTCCTGGAACTCACTATGTAGACCAGGCTGGCCTTGAACTCAGAGAGATCTGCCTGCCTCTTCCTCCCTAGTGTTGGGATTAAAGGCATGCGCAACCATGCCCGGCAAAACCAACTTTTTTAAAAGAGAAAAGCCACAAGAGCTAGGCATGGTGGCTCATGCCTTTAATCCTAGCACTTGAGAGGCTGAGGTAGATTACTACTGAGTTTCAAGTCAGCCTGGGCTACACAGTGAGCTCCATGTCTACCTGGGTTTCAGAGTTAAGACCCTGTCTCAAAAATCAAACAAATAAACAAAATACTCCAATATGCTAAACATGACTTTATACTTTACCTTAAGACACTATTCCTAAAAACCCTACTCACTTAAATTCTATGACAAAGAGTAAGAAAAAGCTGACTTTTTTTTTTTTTTTTTTTTGACACAGGGTTTCCCTGTAGCCTCAGCTGGCCTGGAACTCGATATGTATAGACCAGGCTGGCCTTGAGCTCACAGAGATCCGCCTGCCTCTGCCTCCCAGGTGCTGGGATCAAAGGTGTGCCACCATGCCTGGCTTGTATCACTTCTTAATGTATGAAGATGCACTTTAAACTCACACAATCTCAGCTAACAATGGCTATGACTAGAGTGTATTAAAATGCTGAGTACAAGTAAACGTGAAGATGGAATTCACAAACAGCCCTCTGATGCCACATGACAAAAAAGCAAAATGCTGCTGCACAGGGCAGACAGTAAGTAAGCTCGTTACCTTCAAATGGGGTATCAGGTACAAAGGTAGACTGCTGAAACGTCCTTTAGTAATGCTGTCAGAGACAAAAGCAGATCAGGACGTCCATATCTGTAGTGGTTTGAATGAAAATGTCCCCCATAGGCCCCAAATATTCGGATATTTTGTCCCCAGTTGGTGGCACTGTTTTGGGAGGTCTTAGAAGGTATGGCCATGCCGGGCGTGGTGGCACACACCTTCAATCCCAGCACTTGGGAGGGAGGCAGGCGCAGGCGGATCTCTGAGTTTGAGGCCAGCCTGGTCTACATAGTGAGTTCCAGGACAGCTGGGGCTATAGGGAGACCCTGTCTTAAAAAGACCCCTTCCAAAAAAGAAGATGTGGCCATGCGGGAGGGAGCACAGCACTGGGGTGGGCTTAGAGAGTTCTTAAGCCTTGCCAGGTCTCAAGTATGCCTCCCTGCTATGGTGGACTGTTAACTCCCCTGGAACTGTGAGTTCAAATAAACTCTTCCTGCTATAAGTTGCTTTGGTTAGTGTTTCTATTGCAACAGAAAAATGACTAATACAGTATCTGTATCTAATTAGAGTTTTACACGTTTTTTTTTGTTGTTGTTGTTTTTTTTTTTTTTTTGGCTTTTTGAGACAGGGTCTCCCCGTAGCCCCAGCTGGCCTGGAACTCATTATGTAGACCAAGCTGGCCTCAAACCCACAAAGATCCACCTGCCTATGCTCCCAATTGCTAGGATTAAAGGCATGTGCCACCATGCCCTGCCATTGAGTATTACACAGTTTTAAATATACAAGATCTTGGGCCTGGAGAGATGGCTCAGTGGTTAAGAGCACTGGCTATTCTTGCAGAGGAACTGGGTTCAATTCTCAGCACCCACATGGTAGCTAACAACTGTCTGTAATTCCAGTTCCAGGGGATCTGACGCCCTTTTCTGACCTTCGTGGGCAGTGTGTAACACAGATTACACACATGCAGGCAGTACACACACACACACACACACACACACATACAAACAACAAAAAAATTTGGATATTTCAATATACAAGATCTTTTAGCAAATACTAGAACAAAGTCCTATTTTGTTCAAGCACCAGTACAGAAGGCAAGTCTGTCCTTACTGAGGCATTTAAGTGCAACTGCAGTAATGAGCCAGTAAAGGGTGGGGCCATGACATAAAGCCTTCCAGCCTTGTCACCTCATCCTCATGTATGGCACTTACATACATGGGAAGCCACTACTCCCAGAGAGCACCGCTAGGCTTCTGGGCTGCGGTTGCTACAACAGGCTATGGTCTTACTCAGTGTCCACTCTCCTTGGACACCAAACGTACCACTGCAGTCATGATGGTCTTGAGCTTCTCTACTTTCTTCTGTAGCAAACTGAACACTCTTACAGTGGATGGAAAATGAGTCTCTCTGAGGGATGAACAGCAGGAGATGAGCACAGACATGATCACATGGAACGTCACTTTCTGCTGCAGGGTGTAGGACTCCTTTTCCCCGGCACTTATTAAATCTTCCACCTTGAGAGAGAAGCACACCCCCGTTACTGGTTGGTCTGATTTCATGACACAAGCTTTTCTACCTCAGGCCTCTCTTGGTACCACGTCTTACTTATAAAGTAAGTGACAAACAGAAAGCCTTTTTAAAAAGCACTAAGCATTGATTACTAAACAATTCTTTTAAAGTCTCAGAAATTATTAATGAACATAATTTTACTTTTTATTTATTTTTTGTCTTTTTGAGACAGGGTCTCCCTGTAGTCCCAGCTGACCTGAACTCACTATGTAGATCAGGATGGCCTGCCTCTACCTCCCAAGTGCTGGGATTACAGGCATGTGCCACCATGCCCAGCTAATTTTTCCTTTTATTTATTTTTTTGTCTTTTTGAGACAGGGTCTCCCTGAAGCCCCAGCTGGCCCAGAATTCACTATATAGGCCAAATTGGTTTATTTACATAAGTACTTTTCTCTTCTTTTAATTACATGCTGCTATTTTAACAAAAAGACTTTACCATTTTAAATAGGAAAAAAAAGATTTAAGAGCAAAGTATTCTCACTAGTCTAAAAAGTGATATACAATTCTGACTTCAAATAATCTGCAGAATATGTCAAATTAGCCCAGCATTTAGGAGTTCAAGGCAGAAAGATCATGAGCTCCAGGCCAGCCTGGGCTCATGTACCTCAGCCTTACCCCCAAAAGACAACACAAAATTACCACTGTACTTGCCTAAAGCAAAACACAGTGTTCAAGAATGAGAAAATATATTTTCTAACAGAGAACTGGGCGTCTGGCAACCCAAGAAGGAATGTCCAGGGCACGGGGATGATACACTTACCATCTTCAGCGCTGAAGAGGGTTCTCCTGAACTTATATTGCCAGCCAGCAACTCAATCATCTTCTGATTTGCTATACCAGTTAGTTTTCCAGACTTCCTGCTTTTAATCACATTTTCAAGAGCTGTAAGAAATGTGAGTGCAGACAGGCCTCAAATTTATATGTCTCTGACATCCAGATAAAGAATTAGGCAAAGTAACAAATTTAGGTAAAAATTTCACTATTTCTCTTCAAAGGCTTGCTTTTTATTTTATCCAATTCTGAATGTGTCAATGAGTCAGCTTCCTTGTCATTGTAGACTTTTTATTTTAGCAAAACTTAAGAATCATGCTGATATATAACAAATATAACTTCAAATATCAAAAACAGCATATTTTCAATAGACTTACCTTCTTTTTAAAATGTATACTTATTTTTTCTTAAAAAGAAAAAAAATCAAACAAACAGGGGCTGGAAAGATGGCTCAGCGGTTAAGAACATTAACTGTTCTTATAGAAGACCCGGGTTTGAATGCCAGCACCCACATGGCAGCTAACAACTGTCTATAACTCTAGTTCCAGGGACCCCAACAGCCTCCTCTGTCTTCCACAGGCATTGCATGGTATGGGCACACTTACATACATGCAGGCAATATATGCATACACATAAT
This sequence comes from Nannospalax galili, assembly GCF_000622305.1. NCBI lineage: Eukaryota > Metazoa > Chordata > Mammalia > Rodentia > Spalacidae > Nannospalax > Nannospalax galili. Next base: position 127,382 of record NW_008352265.1, on the reverse strand, counting down.
AAAAATAAATAAAAAAATTTTTAAATCCAAGTTGTTATAATAACAAAAACAAATAAGGGTCTGGAGAGATGCTCAGTAGTTAAGAGCACCGGCTGCTCTTGCAGAGGACCCGGGTACAGTTCCCAGCACCCACATGGCAGTTAACAAGTCTGTAACGCCAGTTCCAGGGGAACTGAGGCCCTCTTCTGACCTCCGTAGGCTTTGCAATGACATGGGTGCACTAACATACATGTAGGCAACACATTCACACACACAAAAATATTGAAACAAATAACCAACCAACAAACCCCCAAACTGATGGTCTCACCCTCTTTCCAGCCTCTTAATAGAAAATGCAGAGAACAGATTCCTGACTTTGATAAATGTATAGCAAGCTTCATGTCAAGAGAGTCCATGTCATCGTTAGTAATGACCATAAAGGGCAGCAATTGTACAACCACCTGATTTGACAACTGGTCACTTTCACCCAGTGTCTCTTCTTTAATCAATACATTTGCTGCCAGTTCCAGCACCCTGTACCTAGAAGACATGCAAGCACATGGGTTGAGATGTGTAAACTTCACGTCAGCAAAATCATCACAACATTGTTTCAGCTCAACTGGCAATAGCCTGCTCTAACCAAAATCCTGCTCACAGATACCACACACCACTTTGATTCCCAATCGCTAGGACTCGCAGGAGAGATGGCTCAGCTGGCAGGTGCCACCAAGCCTGACCACCTCTGTTCAATGCCCAGGAGCCACAGGGTAAAGGAGAGAACCAACTCCCACAGGCCGTCCTCTGTCGCCCACACCGACACAGTGCAACATGGGTGCACACACAGAATACACACTGGCTGTCTCAATGGCTGTCTCGGGTCAGGCATTAAAAAGAGCACACCCCATCTGATGGATCAAAATGCTGTCTGTGTGCGAGGAGCTGAACTACAGGCAGAGTGTGCTCTCCAGAGCTGTCACTCTTTCCTGCAGGAGCCTAAATGAAATGACCATAGCTCATCACAAATTCTCTACGGAACACATCACATGCTTTTGAACTTTAGTCATATTTGGTTTTCATTACAAAGTAATAAGCGGAAAACTAGAAAACCTCCCACCTCAAAATTTAATATTGCATATTACATAATATATTTTACATTTTATTTTTAAAAAGTCCAAAGATAGAAAACAGCATTAATGCCATAAACACACATAGACTAGCTTTACAGTTCAGGGGAACACTACATTAGGATCCTTTCTATACCGATGCTCCTGAGATGGCGCAGTAGGTAAAGGTGTTGCCTGCAGAAGCCTACCAACCCAAGTCTAAGTCCACCACTGATATAAAGGCAGAAGACGACCAACTCCCCAAAGTTGTCCTTGGACGTCCACACGTGTTGTGGCACACATGCTCATGGACACACACACACGCACTCTCAAAGAAATAAATAAAATCTAACGATTAAAAAAAAGATTGTTCTACTCCCATGACCAAAAAGCCAGTAAATGAATTGGTCAGAAAAGTGAAAAAGGACACTGTGAACTGGACACAAAACTGCAGGTTCACAAGAGTGTGAAAGGAGAGAAGAGCACATACCATCCTTTATTCTTCGACAGTTCCGCTCTTTGAAAGAGATTCAGAAGATTTGAAACGGTCACTTCTGCACTGAAGTGTTGCTGGAAAGTCTGGAGGGGGAGAAATTGTGAGTAAGTATTTACTTGCTCCAAATATGTAAGGTCTGTCCGTCCTGAAAGTGGTAAAATCGTGAAGAATTCCTCCAGATCATCCCAGCATGACTTCAGAGTGCCCCGTGGCCCAGGGACAGCTGCTGCTGGAACGCTCACATGGCACATTCCCTCTAGTAGAGCTTCCTTATGCATCACGCTGTGCAGTCTATGTTCTGAGAATCCCACACCAGACTTAGCACTGCTCTCAATGAACTCGTTTCCGAGCAAACTCTTGCCCAGGAACAAGGATCGTGTGAGAACAGCAAGAAAACGTTCACAAAGCAGACCTCCAAGACCGCAGAACCACCATGCACTCACCTCGAATGCACTCAGCGCTGAGAAAGCAACATCTAAATTGTCATCGCTTAATCGGGTTAAAACAGCTTCTTTTATGAAAGACTCATCGATGCCCTCCTGAACAAGAAAAAAATGCAAATTAATTAAGCTGTTGTTACAAAGCTCAAAAGGACCCATGTTGGAAAGGAAGGCTCTGTGACAAGCACTCCGGAACACCAGTGAGAAAATCTAGCTCAGCCCTGGAAGAGCTCAACATACCAGGACCAGATCACCTCCAATGGGCCTTCATGGATTGATGGTTTGTTACAAACTTCGTAGAGTTTTACTGAGCATATAAAACATGTCAAATCCAAATGCCACTTCTGTATGAAGATGACCTTGTTAAAACAGAGAGCCCAGAGGGAGACGACAGGCTGTTGGGATGGCCAAGGGTAAAAGCACTTTCAACAAAGCCTGATGTGAACCCAATCTCAATGACCTATATGGTGGAAGGGGACAACCTACTTCCACAAGTTGTCCTCTGACCTGTGTGAGCACACGCATGTGCACACACAGTAAGTGCTGAAACTTTTGAAATTAACTATAGCTCCTTAAAATAGAGAACACATAAACTAAAAGTATAAAAATTTTAAAACTCAATAAGGCAGATTTTGATGTGGTTATTGTTTGTGTTTTGAGACAGGGTCTCCCTATAGCCCCAGCTGGCCTGGAACTCACTATGTAGACCAGGCTGGCCCTCATTTCACAGCGATCGGCTTGCCTCTGCCTGCCAAGTGCTGGGACTAACCTGACCCAGCAACAAGGCAGATATTTTTTAAAACCATAAAAAACCCTCCAACTTATCTGTAATTATATCAATTCTTGGTGGTAACTTCAATTTCTTGTTCTAGAATCAAGACTACTTATCATTAAGGGAAAGCAGTCATAAGTGAAGGCATCGGGCACAAACCTTTGATGTTTTCATGACTTTTTTCAAGTGATTAATGGCCAGAAGTCTCACAGGAGCCAGTGGGTGGTTCAAACTGAGCATCAAAGATGTATCAGAATCCTCTAAAAACTGTAAGTCCAAGAAAATTATTGAATGATTGCACTTAATCTGAGCAGCATATGACACAAAAAAATGAAAACATACAGTTACAAACCATTGAACTTTAAAACAAAATCACCTGCAGAACACTGTATGAGTTACAGCACACGAACACAGCAGGGTTGACCATGGTGTGCTGCATGTGTTTATGTGGATGAGGCCTGGGTTCGGCTGGTGCAGTGATGCTCTGAGTACTGTCACTTTTCATAGTCATGTTACCCCAGCCTAGAGGTTCTGATCCAGCACCTCACTGATGACAGAATGCAGCTCAGATAATAACAGAGATGCTGCAACCAGGACAACACCTGACACATGAAACCACAGGACAGCCCTGACCAACCGCAGACTTGGAAATGTACCATTAAAGCTGATAGTCTGATTTCAGGAAAAAGTATCTCTTGGTACTTAAAAAAAAAAAATTATGTAAGATCTTCTGCTTAATCACCCAATTTCCAGTATAAACATTTTGGCTTGGATCATCATAAAACTTTCTTAAGATTTATCATGATCATGATCTACTTTAGTCAACTGTTTAAACTACCTATAGTGGTCTGAATGAGGAATGTGCCCTCTGGGCTCACATATTTAAACCCATGTTGATCTTTGGTTGGTGGTTGTGCTGGAAGCTTTTGTTTCAACTTGACACACTTGGGAACAGGAAGCCTCAATTAGGGATTTCTTCTCTTGGACTGGCCTGTAGCCATGTCTGAGGCATCTTCTTGATTGTTGAGTGATGTGGGAGGCCCAGCCCACTGTGGGTGGTGCCACCCCTGGGCAGGTGGACCCGGGTTGTATAAGAAAGCAGGCTGAGCACAGGCCAGGGGAGCAGCCAGTAAGCAGCGCTCCTATGGTCTGTGCTCCAGCTCCTGCCTCCAGGATCCTGCCCAGAGCTGCCGTGATGGACTATGAGCTGAGGTGAAATGAGCCCTCTCCTCCTCAAGCTGCTTTTGGTCAGTGTTGTGTCACAGCTATCCAGAAAGCAAACTAGGACAGAGAAGGAACCACAAGTGGGGCGCAGCTCTGAGGGCTTTGCCACACTGCTTCAGGACTGTGGAAGCATCTGGAACTTTGGGATGGAAGAGCCACTGAGTGCTTGGAATGTAAGTGTTCTGTTCTATGAGAACCTGGATGATAGCACTGAGAGAAAAAAATGGTGGAGGCCTGCCTTGTGAAGTCCCAAGGGAAGCAGAGTATCAGGGCTGTTTGTGGTATTTTGGATTAAGAATCTGTGGGAGTAAAACCTTTGTTTTCCTGGGACAGTAGATTCTAGTCAGCTGGGGCTGAAAAATCAGCTGGGATTGAGACCAGCCTCACTGAGGTGAAGTCTGGAAGTGTTTCCTCAGAGTACACAGTACAGAGGGGGCCAAGGCTACATCTTGAGCTAGAGCTGGATTTGGGAATGTGAAAGGGTCTCCCAGGTGGTACTGGTTTTGAAGGCATGAAGGGGTCATGGGGAGAATCTGAGGCTTGGTACCACATGTGGTCAGGAAAGGCCACTGGTGAACATGCAGCCTCAGCTGTGGTGAAGACCTCAGGATGCAGTAGAGATGCCAGGACTGTGTGGTGACGAGGACATCAGGTGTGATGTGGAGCTAGCCCAAGCCTATAAGACAAGCTGCCTGTGTTGTGGATGGCAGAGCCAGAGAAGTGGAGCTGCCCAACCTCCTAGAGCCCAGAGGATACCGAAAGAAGGAGCATGTGACTTTATTTTACTGAAGCCCACAGTTAAGAAACTATGGATTAGGCTGGGCATGGTGGCATGCACCTTTAATCACAGCACTCGGGAGGCAGAGACAGGCGGATCTCTGAATTTGAGGCCAGCCTGGTCTACATATGAGTTCCAGGCCAGCTGGGGCTACAGGGAGACCCTGTCTCAAAAAGACCAAAAAGAAACTCCGAATTATTTTAAAGGGACACTGAGCTTTTAAAGTATGGGAATTATTATTATTATTATTATTATTATTTGGTCTTCTTGAGACCACCCAAGTGCTCGGATTAAAGGCATGCACCACCACAACCCGGCTTTTAGTATGGGAATTTTTATGGACTGTGGGACTTTTAAAGTTGTACTATGTTTTATGTTGTTATATTATTAACATAAGACCTTGGAAACAAGAAATGGAAACGTTATGGATTAATGATGATGTGTTCTCATGTCAAGAGAGGACCTCAACTGGGGCATTTCCTTTACCAGACTGGCTTGCAGGCATGTCCGAGAGACATTTTCTTGACTGAGTAATGTAGGAGGGCCAGCCTAATGTGGGCATGGTGGTGCCACCCCTGGCAGGTGGTCCTGAGTTGTCTAAGAAAGCAGGCTGAACACACACCAGCAAGAAGCATTCCACCATGACTGCTTCAGCTCTGCCTCAGGTTCCCGCCCCCAGGTCCCTGCCTTGGCTTCTCTCAGTGATGGAGTGCCGCTTGGAAGAGTAAGACGCCATAAACCCCTTCCTCCCCAAGTTGGTTTGGTTAGTGTTCTATCACAGCAACAGAGAGCAAGCTAACATGGTGGTGTGGTCTGGGGAGTTATGAAACTTTTAGGTGGAGCCTTGTTGGAGAAAGTACACAGCAGGGGCTCTAAGCTGACGGCCTGGCCCATCTGCACTTCTTTCTCTGCATTCTGTGAGGACGGCACTGTGATCTCTCAGATTCCTGCTTCAGCCGTGACGGTGACCTCTAACCCCGTGGAGCTGTAAACCAGAATAAACCTGCCGCCTCATGTTGCTCCTGGTCACAGTATTTTATCACAGCAACAGGAAAGCAACTAATGCACAGCCGCATGTGGCTGCGGGCTCAGCGCTGTGGTGAGCCCAGGATGAGCTGCACCTGGATCACTGCCGACTGACAACATAGGTGAAATTCCCAATGTCCTCCTGAAGTCACTGCACTTTCCCTCAGGTATTTCATTCCCACTCTGGAGCTGTATTTCTAGAAACTGGGCAAACTGTATGAAACCTTAGCTCGCTGAAGTTTTCCAAAGGGGGAAGAGGAGAGAAAAATGGCTGGCTGGAGCTTGTCAGACAACCCATAATACCAGTCTCCTAACTGCCTTAACAGCACTGGAGACAACGTACCTGATACTTTCCTCCACTTGTAGAAAGAGAAATAAATTGGTGGAAAAGCTCCTGTTTTTTAAGCCCTGTGATCTCTTTCAGGTGTTCCTCTAATACAACATCCAGTGTCCTGGGGTATCTGGAAGAATTACAGCTTGCTCAGTATTTTTGATACCATTTTACCACACAAGTACAGACATAAAACAAAATTTTAAAAATTACTCAGTGAGACTTAATTTTAACAAATGCTGTATACATAAATGTTAATGCTGATTAAGCTTGTTTCTATCACAATAAGAATAAAACACTCTGGAGCTGGAAAAACAGTTCAGCTGTTAAGAGCACTGCTGCTCTTGCAGAAGACCCAAGTTCAGTTCCCAGCACCCACATGAGGCAGCTCAAATCACCTCTAACCAGCTCCTGGGATCCAACACCTGCACACCCATACACACACCCACATAGACACACATGTTCAATTAAAAATAACATTAAAGGGGCTGGAGAGATGGCTCAGTAGTTAAGAACACTGGTTGTTCTTGCAGAAGACCCAGGTTCGAATCCCAGCACCCACATGGCAGCTAACAACTGTCCATAACCTGTGTACTCTCTTGTTGCCCCTTTGAAGCTGAGGTGTTAGACCAGAGCCTGCCTCAGGCTCAGAGGATGCCCTGAGTATGAGTGACTCTGCACACAGAACTCAAGAGCATCTTCACTGTTTCTTACAGCTCGGAATGAACAAGAGGAGCAAGAAGAGAAGCGAGAAATTAAGAGGCGGCTGACTCGCAAGGTGAGACAGTTCCCCGTGCCCAGACCCACTTGCCACACCTTGCCTTCTAGTGGCCTTGGGGTCTTGAGGCCACTTTGACCCACAGCTCTCCGACTCTCTTGGATCCCTGGGGTGGGGATCAACTCAGCTTCCTCACTCTGAGATTTTTGGGCAGGTGACATTAAGTCCTACTTGATTTGTGGCACTCAGCTAACCCCATACAACTTGGTGCCTAGTCATGTTTCAAATTAAAATAGGTATATTGTATTTTAAAAGAAATTCATTATAGAGAGTAAGTGTAGCCCAGTGGTGGTGTATATGATTTGCACACATAAGACTCTGGGTCCAATCCTGGCACCCAAAATGGTTATATTAACTCCCCCAGATCATAAGGAATTCAATATAAAAATTAGTAGTTCCAGGGATCCAACAGCCTCTTCTGACCTCCTCGGGCATTGCACGACATGGGTGCACTTACCTACATGCAGGCAATACATGCATACACATAAAATAAAAATAATAAATAAAAATTTTTTAAAAGCTTAAAAAACATTAAAAACAAAACCATCTATTAAAAAATTATATTCTCTAGACCCTCCACAAGTCCTATTTCCCCTTACATTTTAAATATATTTCATTCCAAATATAATGTCTCTTCCTGAAAAGGAAAAAGTAAAGTCTATTTACAACTCACTAAATTAAGATGTAACCTGCGATTTATTTCTCTACCGAACATGAGCACACACCAACTTACTTGCTTTCTAAAAGTCTGATGACTGGAAGAAACACCTCATTCAGCAAAGTCACCTTGTCGGCCTCAACTTTCTGAGAACTGTATGAAATATATTCTTCAAAAAGAAGGCTTTAAGAGAAAGCAGAAATATCAGCAGATCTGGATCATGGCTCACGCAGCCCCTCCGTATGCTAAGAGCTTCACAAACCCAACCTGCTCGAGGTCTGATGAAATGCAGTGAGGTCAACCCTACACTGAGCCTTTCTTGTCAGAACAGGCAGAATGGGGCCAAGCAAGCCTCCACACACTCTCATTTAATTTTCAACGCAGTTTCTGGGCAAACGATGTGCACCCAGGCAGTGCCTTTCCTGACTTCACAGAACAGCAGACAGAAACAGATCAGGAAGGCCGGCCTCCAGAGCACACTGTGGCAGCGGCAGCCGGGTCCCACCCCAAGTTGACTAACACCTACCCTCTATTCATCTTACTGAGCTGCCTGTTAAATCAGAAAGAAAAAGGGAGCATCTTCAGAGATAAGGAGGAAATGATCTTCACTCCCTATCCACCCTCAACATAGAGATTCTGAGAAACATTTACTGAGTTATCAGCTCTGATGTGCTATTATTTAACCATCATGGCACATTTATAATAAAGAACCATAAACACATGCAAACTTGGCTCCAATTCAAATTTGGCTGCACTATCACCTTGCCATTTTCTTCTATAAGCACTGAAAACAAGCTAGAAAAATTTACTTTTGCTTTTTATGCTGCCAATTACTGGATTCCATACCTGTACTTCATGAACTGATTCAAAGCAAGACAGTTAAAAGCCAACTGGAAAGCTACTCACCAACCATGAAATGGAAACAGAACCATGAATATTCCAATCAAAAACAATCCCAATAGCCAGGCATGGTGGTGCACACCTCTAGCCCCACTGCTTGGGAGGCAGAGACGGGCAGATCTTTGTGAGATCAAGGCCAGCCTGGTATGCACAGTGAGTTCCAGGCCAGATGGGGCTAGAGAGATTTTGTGTCAAAGAACTAAAAAAATAAAAACAAAAATCTTACCTAGCCAGCAGGTGGTCCAAGTTGTTTGTCAGTGGTATTTTTCTAAGTATGGCCTCTAGGAGTCTCTGGTAAATCTGACCATCCATCCCTTCTGTTTCTTCTCCTTCACATGTAACACACAAAAGCTTAGTCTGCATGCTCATATGACTAAGTTCACTTACAGTGGAAAACTTTCTAAGAATAATTTAAATATAGATACCCATCTAGCATCTTATTTATTTTTGAGGCATGGTCTCCCTGTAGCCCTAGCTATCCTGGAACTCACTATGTAGACCAGGCTGGCCTCGAACTCACAGAGATCTGCCTGCCTCTGCCTCCCGAGTGCTGGGATTAAAGGCAAGTGCCACCACACCTGGCCAAAAATTTTATTTTTATTCCATGTGTCTGAGTGTTTTGCCTATGTGTATGTAATTGCATGTGTATACCTGGTGTCTGTGGAGGCCAGAAGAGGGCATCATACTCCCTGGGATTGGAGTTATAGAACCAAATCCAGGTCTGCTTGACGAACAGTAAGTGCTCTTAACCTCTGGGCCAGCCCTCCAGTCCATTTTCTTTTTTAAAAGAAGATTTATTGTTTTATTCATGTACATGTGTGGCTGCTTGAGTTTACAGCATCACAGCAAGCAGGTGTCTGTACAGGACAGGTGGCATTAGCTCTCCTGGAGTTGGAGTCACAAGCAGCTGTGATCCACCTGATGTGGGTGCTGGGAACCAAATCCAGGTGCTCTGCAAAAGCAGCAAGTGCTCTAACCACGGAGCCACCTCTGCAGCCCCATTTTTACCGAGTTTGGAATATATAATCTGTCATTTATAATTTTCAAGCCAGTTTATATACATGACTCTCTCCTTCGTCCTTCACCTGATATTCGCCATATTTTTCACAGTAGAAAACTACTCATCAACTACTACATCAAGTATTACCATGCTTGTATCAATAAAACAAAAGTGCAAAAATCACACTGTCTTTTCCCAGATCACACTCGAAATTGGTGAAGGTGGGCCACAACCCAGGTCTCTGAGAGCAGGGCAAGCTTTCATGTGAACAGGAATCTGACACTAGTACCTGCCTCCAAAACTCATCACCATGAATCTGGGTAGGAAAAACACATTTTCACTCTGCTAGTCATTTTCATGAAAGGCAAATGCTTTTTTTCTCTTTTTTTAAAACAATGAAAAAATATCTATGAGGCTTTTGAGGGTGCACGCCAGTGTGTATGTGGAGATCAGAAAACAACTCCGTGGACTCTGTTCTGCCTTCCACCTTATATGGGTTCCCAGCACTGAACTCAGGCTGTCAGGCTTGCGAGGCAAGTGCCTTTACCCACATGGCTGTCTTGCTAGTCCCTGAAATGCAAGTTTTAAACTAAGACGCGGCTGTCCAAGCTTTTCTCAGCAGACTGACACAATTTTAGAACTCTCTCAGTATTCTCTAAAGCGGGCCAGACATCTCTTCCTTTTCTGTGCTCACTGAAATGAGAAATACTGCAAAGAACCACTTCTCCTCATAATCTGGGTTTTTATGCACAAAACCTTGGTCTTGAATGTTTAAGGACTCTCAGAAAAGAAATGTTTTTGGCGGCCAAATGAGATATTTAGTGTGTGTTAATCATTGGAGATCAGTAACTATCTAGACAGCAAAGGTTTGGTAGGCCAAATCCTTTCATTCCTGCAGAGCCTACTCAAGAACACAGATGTGAAAACCACACCCAAAACACCAGCCACACACCTGCCACGTGCTGAACGATGGAGGCCACCAGGTGGGGAAGCATGTAGCGCAGCAGAGGACTGACATCATACCTCTCAGACATGTCGTGAAGTTCTGCTATGAGGTCTGGAACGCTGCACAGGTGAGGAAATGGCCTTTGAAGAAGCAAGAGCATATTAGGTATGGAACGATTTAAAAAGCGGCTCACCTTACAAAAAACTATGCAAAACCACCTCCAACCACGCAATGATGCGTACTTTTTCCCAAGGCTCTCTGGCTTCTGCCGCTGTAAGAGAATTATCAGACAGCCCAATCCATCCTTGACCTGAGAAGGAACCTTGGTCAATGTTCTGATGAGCTGGGACGCCAGTGAGTTCACAAAGCTGTGCTCCATCTTTACTTTCACAGAAATCTGACAGATGATCATGTACGTAGCAGCTCTGTAATCTGGTAAAGATGATTTCAATCCCTAGGGATTGTTAAAATAAGGAAAGTGGCAAAGTATAGAATTATTTTTTTCTACTTAAAATGTTACTTTACTACAACAAATTAGAATGTCAATGTTTGAGGAGACAAAGGTTCGCCCTGATTTAAATGTCAAATACAGTGTTCACCGAAACACCACACGGTACACCAAACCCAAAAACTACAATTTAAGCCAGTCATTACAGCACTCAGGAGGTTGAAGCAGGAGGATCATGAGTGCAAGACCAGCGTGGGCTACATAGCAAGAGCTTATCTCTACCTAAAAATACCTAAAGGCTGGCAAGACAGCTCAGCAGGTAAAGGCACTGGTGCCAAACCTAACAACTGAGTTTGATCCCTGGACCCACGTGTGGAAGGACAAGACAGATTCCCACAAACTGTCCCCTGACTCCCACACCAGTGTATGTAGTGCATAAATACACAAACATACACACATGTAGTAGATTAAGCAATTTACAATTTAAAAAATACCTAATAAATATGTTGCAAGTCCAGAAAAAAAAAAGCTAGGTATGGTGGTACATGCCTTTAATCCCAGCACTCGGGAGGCAGAGGCAGGCGAATCTCTGTGAATTCAAGGCCAGCCTGGTCTACACAGTGAGTTCTAGGACAGCTGGGGCTACAGGGAGACCCAGACCCTGTCTCAAAAAGAAAAAAAAAAAAAAAAAAAAAAGTTGCAAGTCAGAAAGACCAATAAAACCATATTTACACTGACAGTTTTCAGAAGTGGAAAATCAAGGTGTCGCCCTTTACTGTGTGAACACAGGAATGAGAAGTCTGTGGATAAGAGTGGTGGCCTCAGAAAACCCTCCTAGATCAGATGTCATATATATCCCAAGAGGAGGCAACAAGCTCTGTTTTACCTGCAAGCTCCTGGCTTTGGAAGGCAGACTTTAATCACATCACTCACAGGATATGGAATAAGAAAAGTATTAAAAACTGTACTTTGGGTCAGGTGTGGTGGTGTACACCTTTAATTGCAGCACTTAGGAGGCAGAGGTAGGTGGATCTCTATGAGATCAAGGCCAGTCTGGTCTCCATAGTGAGTTATAGGCCAGTTGGAGCTACAGGGAGACCCTGTCTCCAAAACAAAATAATAATAATAATTAAAAATTAACAAAATAACAAGAAAATAGATCTGGGAGACAACAGCACAATAAGAGAGCTAACACCTATTCTTAGAGACCTAATTACGGGCTGAAAAAAGGTCTTTTTTATCTTGTAGAGGTCAGAAGACAACCTTGGGACTTGGGACGCTCCTTCCATGTGGGTCCTAGAGATGAAATGCAGCCTGTCGGGCTTGGCAGCAAGACCTTTACCCAGGGCACCGTCTCACCAGCCCTACAGACTGAATCTTATCAACCATCTGAAGCTGCCAATTTAAAAGCATTTCTACATGAAATTCAAAGACAAGACAACCCCTTACATGCAACAGAACCTGCTTGAGTCATGAACACAACCAACCTTCTGGATGTATGGAGACAGCTTGGCGACCACGCTGTCCAACAGATCTTCAGCAGCCACCAAAGCAGACACCACAGTGGAACCGTAGAAAGCGAAGAGCACTCGCAACCGCGCCGAGCTCCCTGGGTGCTGAGCAAAGGCCTGCAGCCACAACAGAGCATGACACACAGGCAAGTGAACAAAGTCTGAAGCATTCTTCCTCATCTTTAAATATTATTGTTATGTGTATGAATGCATTTATGCACGTATGTAAGTGTACCCGTCATACAACGTCCATAGACGTCAGAAGGGAGCATCAGATCCCCTGGAACTGAAGTTACAGGATGGCTGTCAGCTGCCACATGGGTGCTGGGAATCAAACCCGGGTCCTCTGCAGGAGCAGTCGGTGCTCTTAATGGCTGAGTCATCTCTTCAGCCCCACTTTTTTAGTTTTTTGAGCCAGGGTCTCCCTGTAGCCATAACTGGTCTGGAATTGGCTATGTAGACCAGGATGGCCTTTGCCTCAGGAGTACTGGGATTAAGGAATGTGCCACCACACCCAGCTCTGAAGCCCTACTGACTTACTGTTATACAGCACTGAATAAAACTCAAAGAACGAACTGCCTGACAACCATCACCAAACATTTTTAGATAGTTTAGTAATCACTGTAGCTGGAATTTGACAAGGCACAGACTGTTTCGTAGAGAAACACCCTTGGTGAGAAAAGACGGTTCTATTCTTTCACACCCAAGAGCAGCTCCATCAGCAATAGGAACTCCTGCAAAGACTCACTGCTCTAGGGAAGGCGCAGGGTCCTTCCTCCAAAGCAGGCCATCATTCACGGGATCACAGGCTCATCAACTCGTCAAACACACCACTCACCTTCACAGATTTGGTCACTAGACTACAAATAAAGTCCATGAATCCAAGGTCTTTGTAGCAATGGGTGACCAAAGTTCCTCGAGCTAAGGGTGCTCCAGATTGCTGTTGTTAATGGAAAGAACAAGCTGTTAGTGACATGTGGACTGCCACGACTCCAAGTGTCTACTCTAACAACATCTTCACACCAACTGCACTGCATCAATACAGATGAGATTAATATATAACCTTGTAAAAACTCTAGAAAGACAAGGAATTCTGCATAAAATGTTGACCTGTGCCACTTTTTAGGTATGTACTTAATCTCGACTCTTAGATTCTTAGCAAGTCTGCTGGTGGAATTTGGTTTCGAGACAACCATGATATGGCTCTGTCCCTGCTTCACAAAAATCCTAAAAATAGACTAGGAGCTCTGCATCATGGGCTAGCGTCTCAAACTCTAGTCTAACCGCTTTATGTCCAATTCTGACATTTTCTTGTGAATTCGAAGCTCCCCATCCTTCCCTGTCCCTCCTCCTGACTGCTAGCTTCAGTGTCAAGGTAGCTCTTGGCATAGGCCTATGGTCTACTGGCCTACCCTCATCCTCTTCAGCCTTCCTCCTCGCCCCGTTACCAGCTCAACAGGCAGTAAGCCTCCTGCTAAGAGTGCATACCTACTTTCTGCTATTCTCTGTGCAAACAAAGCTTCCCAGGCCCTTCTGGTCAGGCAACTCACTCAGTTTTAGTAACTTTCTGATACTCTTCAAGTTATCCTTATCATTTTAATTAATCTAAGTATTGAGACTTCCATTCCCTCCATATTTTTTAACCAACTCTAATACCAAAATTAAAAATGCTGAGTAGCAGTGTATAGTACAGGATTCACGTAACGCACTTTAATTATGTAAACTCCAGCAAGCAGTTTAAATTTTCTGAGTACGTCCTCACCTGTAAAAAAAGTTTTATGAGACTCTAAGGTAACATGCTGTAAAATGCCTAGGCTAACATCTGGTAATTAAGTGCTAGGTGTTATTAGTAATCATTTCAATAGGATAAGAAATAAATGGCATAGGTAAACATGGACTATCAAGAGCACCAAGGGCTTTACGTTTTGCAAATTAAAGCCCTCAATCCCAAACTGTAGTACTTACGCACATGAATGAATGTCAGTCATTTAACAATCTCACCTTAACTGGAAACAGCCAGAACCATTTGTGCTTTGGATTATTGATTTTTAGAAGCTGTATCACCCGCACAAATATTCGTGTCTCATGGTATGGCAGAACACAAGCAATGAGGCTATCCTGATTGTAAAGATGGATATGGAACCTGGGGAAAAAAGAAACAATTCAAGTTGATATAAAGTTCACAGGCTCTTTTCCTGAAAGGTCCAAATCCATTGTAGGTAAAAATACCTACAATGAATATCAATCAAACCAAGATGCAGAGTCTATAAGTAACAGACCCACTACTTTGCATTCAAGTTTGACACAAGGTGGCTCAGTCAAGCTGAGGTAACAATATTATGAATATTCGGCATCAAAATTCACACCCTCATCATTTTCTTTCAATTTTAACAAAAGTGTGTGATCACCACTGTCAAACCACAGAAAGCTAACTGGCCAACAAGGTAACACCTGCTGGACTCTACACCCGTGACCTTCTAGAGCCTTCCTTACCATCACACCTCCAAGACAAAAGGACCAATTAAACGACATTCACATCTTGGGGTAGAAAGATTATCAAATTACAACCACATAAATTTGTACATGAACTTGAAAAAACTGTGTGTCTCCTATGCTAAGAATGTTAAGATGGATTTATTAACTGGCAGGTTCACTGACCCCTCCCCAACCTTCAGGATCTGGCTCTTTCTTCAAGTGCGCTTCCTGATTCTCTCCAAGTGAGCACTCTCATGTCTGTCTAAATTGTCCTATGTACTTTTCCTTTTCATTCATTTTTTGTTTTATTTTTACGTATATGAATGTTTTTTCTGCAGTGCCCAGAAGCCAGAGGAGGGCATGGGACGCCCTGGAACCTAAGCTACTGATGGTTGTCAGCCAGAAAAGCCTTCCATGGCTGTCCAGACACTATCGTCATCTGCCAGGAACTAAAGTGTCAGTTTTAAATTGGCAGATGCTGCAGCTATCTTTAAGGTGCCAACACGGGAGGTACCTGTGAATCAACCATTCCAGACACTTCTGCGCTGGCTTCAGCAGGAAATAAGGAGACAAGTGGATAAGGAATGATGAAATGTTTTCATCCAGCTGTCGGTTCACGGCTTTGGTCTGAACACTGCGCTCCAAGGTTTTCGCCAGGTGACTGAACAACGGTGCTTCGAAGGCCTCAAAGGTAGGATCGATTCCAAGCAGCTCCTCCAGGCCCGTGCGACCTAGGAGAAAGCCGCTTCATTCAACATTTCTCTGCCATCTCCACCTGTCATCTTCTTAGCCTTCTTTACCCCCATGTCTGAACTGTGTCACAGTATGTAACACTCTCAAACACATCAGTCTTCAACATACAGGACTGCCTCACTAACCACACGCCTTTCATCCCAGCACTCGGGAGGCAGAGGCAGGCGAATCTCTGGGAGCTCAGGGCCAGCCTGGTCTACATAGTGAGTTCGGGGCCAGCCTGGTCTACATAGCGAGCTCCAGGCCAGCTGGGGCTACCCCGTCTCAAGAACAACCTGCTCAGTAAGGACCCCCCAAAACGCCCCCAAGTTTTCCTAAGGGGTCACCGATGGCGAAGGCGGTCTCCCGGTCGACGGTGGCAGCTTCCTTAGGGTCAAACAGCAGAGAGGCCACTTCCTGTCTGGACAGGAGGCTGGGGTCGGTCTGCGGGAGGGCGAGGCGCTGCAGCTGCTGAGCTAAGGACGTCATCTTCACGGGCTCAGGAACAAGCGCAGGGAGGTCCGCAGGAAGCGACAGGCGGCTTAACCGAGCGCAGGACTTTGAGGGTACTAAAAGCTCGGTACCTGGAAAGACACAGACCTAGCGGCCCTGTGCTTCTCCTCACTCTCGGCTCAGAATTCGGACAGCACGCGACAGCCAGCAAGTCCTACAGCAGCTCCCACATGGTAGGGGCTCCCTTCCGGAAACCCAAAGTATGACTCAGAGGAACTTCCGGTTCGTTCTACGGCAAGAGAAGAGGCACACGCTGATGCGAAATGCGTCGTGTAGCCCCGCTTCCCCAACGCGAAGTCCCGCCCGTCGCTCTGGTCGAAGCCTCCGCCCACTCCACCGCCCGCTATTTTGAATCCTTGCCTGCGGCCTCTCTGAAGCCCCGCCCACAACCTCTCATAGGCTTCGACTCTCCGAAGCCCCGCCTCCGGTCTCCGCTCCTCCTCCCCATAGGTCCCACGCCTCTCTGAAGCCCCGCCCACAACCTCTCATAGGCTTCGACTCTCCGAAGCTCCTCCTCCCCGTAGGTCCCATCCGCTCCATCAAACGCCCTGCCCCCAACCTCTCTCAGGCCCAGCCCGCCAGGTCCTCTCCGAAGCCCCGCCCCTCTCTGAAGCCCTGCCAGGCCTTCTACTGGCAGGGCTGGTCCTATCGGTTTATCGTGCTGCGGGCTGGAGTGGGCAAAGCTGGCAGCGGTTCCCATCTCTGCACCACGTACTCTGTGAGCACAGTCGGTGCTCTTAGCCGCCAAACATCTTTCCAGCGCCAGTAAATGACATTTTTACTTAAAAGTATGCTGATGTATATTTACAAATACCAAGTTCACCCGTTTCAAGGCTTGGGTGAGCTATGCGCAAGAATGGCAGGTGTTGAGAGACCTGAGTGACTCCATCTTGGATAAAACCTCCGCGGGACTGACCTAGCCCTGAACCCTGTTTCAGGAAAAAACAGAAAAAAAGTATACTTGGAACAGATAGAAAACAACTCCCCCACTAACAGTCAATTAACCAGGGACAGGAAAGTACTAAAAGTCCAGCTGTCTCTTCAGATTTCCTGAAGGCAGCAGTTTATGGTTTGGCACTGGGTTGCAACCAATCAGATACTTGCCAGGCTGGAGACCCCCTACTTGCTGAACTTGCTGAAATAAACCTATAAAACCTCTGTCTCCCAAAGCAAGGGGGTCTCTCTCCCAAAGCAAGGGGTCTCACATCTGAGATCCTCTGGGTTGGTGACAGAGTGGGCCCAAGCTTAAGCTTGTAACAATAAAAACCCCCTTGTGTGTTTGCATGGGTCAGCTCTTTGGTGGTCTTTGGAGGGGGTCTCAAGAACTGGGCACAACAGTGTGACCTTCTGGGCTCCTAACTGCTGAAAGTTACCTCCCAGCCGCCCCTGCCGTGACGTCACCACCCTGGCCCCCAGGCCGCTTTGCTGCTTCGGGGAGACTGTTGTCTGCTACACAGTGTGGACCAGGATGAGACTGGACACCGCGCCCTCTCCTGGCAGCATCCATGTCTTTGCAGAGGTGGGGGCTTGTGGTTTCCAGAGTCTGAGGTGTTCTGCATCCTTCTACCAGAAATGGGAGCACAGCCTGGAGGCTCCCTTTCCGAACTTCCTGCAGGTTCTCTCCCTAAAGGAGGTCTTCTGTTGTGGGTTCGCTTTGCCAGAGTTTAGGACAACCAAAAAATCCTTTTTCATGTCTGTCTTCAGATAGTAAATGAAAATCGACATTTACAGATGTCGCCTTACAGCGAGCTACATGACAGTGCTGGTTGTCTATCCCATTCCTACAAACATCTGTCAGAGAGGTATTTTTCTTTCTCAAGTGTCAGAAAAGTTACCTTTATAAAAGCCTTTAGCGTTGGGTATTTACTAAAGAAGGAAAAAATCAGAATTATTTTGATGGATACGACATGTTTTTTAATTTGGGGAGGAAATTCTTTCTGTTATATGTAACATGTAATATAGTGATATATTTTATGACTATACAAAGGAAGGTAGTTTATATATTTGATTTGGTTTTTTTGGAGGCAGAGTCTCTGTAGTTCAGGCTAGCCTGGAACTCTCAGGTCCTCCTGTCTCAGCCTCCCAAGTGTTCTAATTACAGGTGTGTAGGCTACCATGCTGGGCTCCACTACAGGACTGTGAAAGCTTGGGTGGATCTCTGTGAGTTTGAGGCCAGCCTGGTCTACATAGCAAGCTTCATGTCATCCAGAGCAACATAGTGAGAGTGTATGAGTGTTTTGCCTGCATGTATGTAAGTGCACCACAATTGTGCAATGCCAACAGAGGTGAGAAGACAGTTGTCAGCTGCCATGTGGGTGCTGGGAATCCAACACAGGTTCCTTGGAAGAGCAGCCAGTGTTCTAAACCACTGAGCCATCTCTCCAGCTCCTTATTTGTTTGTTTGTGTTTTGAAGCAGAGTCTTTAATAGCCTAGTAGCCTGCCCTTGAGCTCACAATGGAGACAGGGATGAGTGGATGAACTTGAACTCGTGTGTGTGTGTGTGTGTGTGTGTGTGTGTGTGTTTTGAGACAGGGTCTCCCTGTAGCCCCAGCTGACCTGGAACTTACTATGTAGACTAGGCTGGCCTTTGAACTCACAGAGATCCCCTGCCTCTGCCTCCCAAGTGCTGGGATTAAAGGCATGCACCACCACAACCGGCTCCAGCTTGAACTCTTGTTCTCCTCCTCCACTTGCCAAGTTCTGGATTGTAAGCATGTGTGCGACCACTCCCAGCTACAGAGTTCTTAATGCAAGAAAAAAACATTGGGAGCCAAAGAGATGACCCAGAGGTGAAGAGTGCCCTTCAGAGGATCGGAATCAAAGATGAGCGCCACCTTGCCCAGCTTGAATGAGCCATTTTTAAGGGTATTCTTCCATCCTGCCTCAACCCTCTTAGTGCTGCAGAGTGCGTATTTCTCAGTGTTTCCTGTGTGTGCTTTCTGCCGGGCCTGGGATATGCTGTAAATGAGAGACCTCGAGAGAGGCCCCTGCTGCCTAGGAATTTGCATTCTGATCGGAAGAAACAGGCAATAGATCAGCAGAATGCCGTCGGGTGATGTGATGAGTGCACTGAGCATAGACACAGACACCATATGGCAGGGGTGATTGAAGAGTCGTTACTTTGAGTTGCAGAGGACTCTGAGGAGGGGACATTTACCCTGGGACCTGAAAGACAAGCTTAGCTTTGAAACAATGATCATGCCCACGTAGGATCAAGCTTGGCACTGACTCCCAGCCTACCTGGATGGGGCTCCTCCCTGTCCATCAACCCATCAACTGCTGTCTCTCCGTAGCGTTTCTCATCACCCAAAACAATCAGATTTGATTTTTAACCTGTTCGTTTCTTGTTCTGTTCACCAGAACACCTGTTTCAACAAGTTCACACGGAGTCCAGGTTTTGTGGAATCTAGAATGTGTGCCAATGGAGACTCCCGCTGTAGGTCCACAGACTAAACACGGGTCAGCTCACCTCACTATTATCAGGACATGTCATGACTCTCAACAACGACAACTCTGACAAAATGAAATGGTTTTGTCAGACTAAGAAGCAGCCAAATCTATTTATTTATCTATTTATCTGTGTGTGTATATGTGATGTGTGCATGTTGCACATGCGTGTTCATGAGTGTGTGCATGTGCAGTCACCCGTGTGGACACATGTGAAGGCCAGAAACAATGTCAGGAAGCATCTTCAATCTCTCTCACTTTATTTTTTGCAACAGTCTTTCCCTGAACCTGGAGTTTACCATTTCAACTAGACTAATTGGACAGTGAATCCCGGGTTCCATCTGTCTCCAGGCCCCAAGCACTGGCATTGTAGACTTCCACCACTGTGCCCTGCTTTTACATGCTATGAATCCTGACTCAGATTCTCACATTTGTGCAGCAAGCACTTTACACACTGAACCATCTCCCCAGCCCAGGATGCTGTTGCATTTTCATTATTATTATTGTACCTGTCTGGGTGTCCTGATGAATGGGTCATGCGTTTGGATGAATAGCAGACATGGTTAACACATTTCGTTTATTTATTTATTTATTTTTTGTCTTTTTGAGATGGGATTTCCTTATAGCCCCAGCTGACCTGGAACTCGCTATGTAGATCAGGCTGCCCTCAAACTCACAAAGATCAGCCTGCCTCTGCCTCCTGAGTGCTAGGATTAAAGGTGTGTGCCACCATGCCCAGCTTAATTATTTATTTTTATTTTATGTGTGTTTTGCCTGTGTATATGTGAGTACACCTGTGTGGTGCAGTGCCTTCAGGGGCCAGCAGAGGGCATTGGATTCCCTAGAACCAGAGTTAAGAATGGTTGGTAGCCACCATGTGGGTGCTGGGAACTGAACCAAGTGTGCCACCATGCCCAGCTTAATTATTTATTTTTATTTTATGTGTGTTTTGCCTGTGTATATGTGAGTACACCTGTGTGGTGCAGTGCCTTCAGGAGCCAGCAGAGGGCATTGGATTCCCTAGAACCAGAGTTAAGAACGGTTGGTAGCCACCATGTGGGTGCTGGGAACTGAACCAGGGTCCTCTGCAAGAGCAGGCAGTGCTCTTAACCACTGAGCCATCTCATGTATGTTTACCTCATAAAATGTTGCCTTTATTTCAGCAGAATCATCAGTTCTATTACTTAAGTTGGTTTTTTTTGCCTAATCTGCTAGAGGCCCAAGTTTTTTGTTTGTTTTTATTTTGAGACAGGGTCTCACTGATTAGACCAGGCTGGCCTTGAACTCACAGAGCTCTGCCTGCCTCTGCCTCCCAGGTGTGGAGATTAACGTCATGCACCAACATGCCCAACAGGCCCCGGGTTTGATTCCCCAGTGTCAAGCCCCCCAAAGACTCTTCATGTAATTGTGTTCTATCTACAATAATGATCAAAAGGGTTATATTCAAACTATATAGAATTTGAATGTTTGTTTAAAACATAAAAATCAATACTTAAATCTATTTTTCACTTGCAAAAGTATTTTCTAAAAAATTATATACAGATTATAATTAATGACAACATTTTAAATAAAATTATTTAGATAAACCTAAAGTTTCATTACTTTGTAAATATTATTAAATATTTCACAATGATAAATTCTATGCTAATTAGTCAATGTTGATCTAGTTGCCATTATAAAGCAGAGTTATGACCTTCTGAACTTCACTTGTGGGGCTGGCCGAGCCACGTGTTTTTCAGCTCTGAATCATATGAATTGTTTAGTATTGCTAAGCACCTTTTAGCTACCACATTCAGTTGTTGGGCTTGCTACCCTAATATGAGTACATTCATAACCATGAGCTGAAAATACTTGGGGAAATTAGATGTTTGGAGCTGCTTCGAAATAATTCTTCATTATGTCCAAGCCTGTTATGCTCATGTTTGTTTGAGAGAAAGTGTGACTTGTTCCTTGGTCTTTTCTCCTCCCTATCCACTTCTTGTCAAAACCTTCCCTGCATTCTGAAGCCGTGTCCAGACTACCACAAACCACAAGCCACAAGCTGGCAGAGGGTTCAGCTTTTATCCTGTCTTTTATTGTGAGGACACAGGGAAAGACCTGCTTCCTAGAAACTTCAACACGTAAATGTTTCTTTTCCTTATCTAAAAAATTTTATAGGCCGGGCGTGGTGGTGCACACCTTTAATCCTAGCACTTAGGAGGCAGAGGCAGGTATATCTCTGTGAGTTCAAGGCCAGCCTACATAGTGAGTTCCAGGACAGCTGGGGCTATAGGAAGACCCTGTCTCAAAAAGACCAAAAAAAATTTTCTTATTTGTGTGTGTGTGTGTGTGTGTGTGTGTGTGTGTGTGTGTGTGTGTGTGAGATGTGTGCAGGTACCTGTGAGGACCAGAAGAGGGCATCTAATCCCCAGGAACTGGAGTTACAGGCATTTGTGAGCCTCCCAGTGTGGGTGCTGGGAACTAAACTTGAGTCCTCTGTAAGAGCAGTCTGCACTCCTACCTGCTGCACCACCTTTCTGACTCTTAAACATATAAATCTTGATCCAGGATTTCAGGCTTGTGGAGGATCGTGCAGTGCTAAGGGACAGATTGGGAGGGACTGATTCCCACGTCGTATAAAATCTGTATTTATATGCCTTTCTGATAGGTAGACATAGGGCTACTCTCTTGTCCAAGGATGGAATTGAAGACAAAAACGGGCTTTTTTTTTTTTTTGAGACAAGGTCTTCCTGTAGCCCCAGGTGCCCTGGAACTTGCTGTGTAGATAAGGCTGGTCTTGATCTCAAAGAAATCTACTTACCTCTGCCTCCAAGTGCTGGGATTAAAGGTGTGTGCCACCATGCCCAGCTAGTCTTTTAAAAATATTTATCATTTTTTATGTGTTTTGCCTGCATGTATGCAAGTGCACCAGTGTCGTGTAGTAAGTACAGAGGCCATAAGAGGGCGTTGGATCCCCCGGAACTGGAGTTATGGGTGGTTGTTAACTACCATGTGGGTGCTGGGGACCAAACTCTGGTCCTTTGCAAGAGCAGCCAGTGCTCTTAACTGTTGTGAAATCTCTCCAGTCCTGGGGCTTTTTCCTTTTTTACTGAATTTTTGTGTATTTCATACAGAACATCTTAATCGTCTTTATACCCCCTCCCCACTGGCCCCTCCCATAGTCATCTGTATCAGGCACTTTTCTATTGCTGTGATAGAAACACCATGACCAAGGGAACTTATAAAAGGAAGAGTTTATTTAGCTTACAGTTCCAAAGGGGCAAGAGTCCATCATGGTGGGGAGGCATGGTGGCAGAGGTGGCTGGAGGAGGAGCGGAAGCTAAGGTCTCACATCTTCAAACTAGCACAGGAAGCAGAGAGCGACTGGAGATCCGGCAAGGCTTAAGAACTCTCTAAGCCCACCACCAGTGACCTGCTTCCTCCAGCATGGCCACACCTTCTAAGACCTCCCAAAACAGTGCCACCAACTGGGGACAAAATGTCCAAATGCTTAGAGCCTATGGGGGATGTTCTCATTCAAACCACCACACCCCAAATGGAATTCATACAGTCTGTCATTTGTGTTAAGGCCTATCATGTCAAGTTAGTGTCCCCAGACGTCCCTCAATGAAAGTTCATCCACTGAGGTCTAGGCAGCCTATCTAGAGTCCTTCCCTTTAAGATGATCAGCTCTTCCTCACCCAGCAGTAATCAGCTGCCAATAATTCTTTGACAAAGGTTGGGGCCTGCTGTTCATTTCCACAGTTCTGTGCTGGGATTTTGTCTGCTTGAGTTTGCATGTGACTTGTGCATGCTGACACCATTGCTGTAGGTTCATATGAGCAGGGTCCCAGGAGCTTGTAGGACTCTATTTCCATATGGTCAGGCACCTCCTCCCTGGCTCTTACAATCTTTCCACCCCCTCTTCTGCAATGGTCCCTGAGCTCTGAGTGGGTGGATTTTAATATAGGAGTCCTGTCTAAGGACCCACACTCTGTACACTCTTATTCTCTACGCTTTGGCCATTTGTGAGCTTTGCTGTTCCTGGCCCTGTGTTGCATGAGGGTGCTTCATTGATGAGAGTTGAAACTGGGGCTTTTTCTTATATTTACTACACAATCCCTATTACCAAATGAAGAACCTGGGTCTTAGCTATCTTGGATTAATCAACAGAATTAATGAATGAAAATGTGTTTAAGCTGCATCCATGTCTCCCTCCAGTTCAAAATATGTGTATCAGAGAGTAAGTGAATCACAATATTATTCTAGAAGTAACAGAATTATTCTACTTGTAAAAAGTAATTTATTCAGAACCTCAGGCTTTTATTATTAGATTATTTGCATCACATACCACAAGTGATGGGAAACCATCAACCTGAAAGTGTATCTGTTGTTTCTACATTTTATTTTGTTGTGTGCCTGTGTGTATGTGTATGTGTATGTATGTATGTGTGTGAACATGCCTGCCAGGGTGGAGGTGGAGATTAGGACTTGTGGTAGATGGTCGTCAGGCTTGGCAGCAACCCCCCTTTACCCGCTGAGCCATTTCACTGGCCCAAGTATATCTATTGTTGAAAAAAAGAAATAACATTAGCTGGGCACAGTAGAACATTCCCATAATCCCAGCACTTGGGAGGTGGAGACGGGGATCAGGAGTACAAGATCTTTCTTGGCTACAGAGCAAGTTTAAGGCCAGCCTGGGCTACCTGAGACCCTGTTTCAAAAAAGAAAGGGAAATGGTATCATTAGCAAAGTAAATTCACAACATAAAGTCCACATTTTAGCCAACAGCTAGATATGATTAAGAGACTGAGAATCCATTTGTATTATAAGTTTGAACACTTACAGTCTTGTCACTAAAAACATACTTTTTTGGCTATTTTTAAATATGCTGGTAGGGAGCTAAGAGTTGAAAAGAAATATTTTAAGGGGTTGGAGAAATGTCTCAGCAGTTAAGAGCACTGGCTGCTCTTGTAGAGGACCTGGGTGAGGTCCCAGCATCAATATGGTGGGTAATGATTGTTTATAACTCCAGCTCCAAGGAATTTGATACCCCTTTCTGGCCTCTGTGGGCTCTGCACACATGTGGTGCACTTATATACATGTAGACAAACCACTCATAAAATAATAAATTTTTAAAAAGAATTATTTTAAAACGGGAAAAAGAATAGAATACTTCAAAATATAGCATTATTTGAAGCAACAGATAAGTCAGGATCTGTGTATTAAAAACCAGAGGTGATCAGATTTAATGGTGCTGATCGTTTATTATTGTAGGACTTTCCTAATATCAATAAAAACAAATAGAAAACGGAAAAGTCAAAGTATTCATAGATAAATTGAACTTAATCCTTCCCCAACTTTCTGACTATTTTACTCCCCCTCAACCTGGTCTGTAATGGAGACTGACCCTGAATTAGGGACCCTCCAGCCTCCAGCTTTCACGTTCTGGAATTACAGATGTGTGCTACGATGTCCCACAACACATTTTCATTAAATATTTTATTTTATTTTTAATTTAATAACCACATGAGTACAAGAAGTGTTTCATTGCAGCTTTAACATACTCAGTAACAGTTTCCAGAGCAAGGATACATCTCTTTCAAAATTGGCTGTAAATTTTTATGTTCACAGTTGACAATACAGTTATACAATATTGAGTTCAGTATAAACCCTGTAAGACATAAAATTGAATGAGGTTTTAACCTTTAAAAAGATCTCCATTTTATTTTAAAATATACTGTTTCCTGAAGAAAGACTCATTTTTAATGCTACTAATGCTTAGATGTTTGCACATGCATCTCTAATCTCTATCTGATTATTACTAGTCACAGTCAGTTATGCTTGGATCCTGAGTATGGATATAAAGTCATCAGGTAGATTTCAATGATAATGTTTATCGCCTCTACTAATTAACATGAAGTAAATTTTTATGTTTCCTCCTCAAATATAACTCATTTTTTATTTGTTGATTTTTTTGTGTGTATATCATACAGAACATCCCACACAATCTTATTCATCTGTATACCCATTTCCCAAATGGCATCCTCCCATAGCCTCCCCTCCCCCACTGAAGCCCATATACTCTGTCATCCCTGTTACTATCATAGCCTCCCCTCCCCCACTGAAGCCCATATACTCTGTCATCCCTGTTACTGTCCACCCCCAGCCATTCCCCAGTGCTTGTCCATCTGCTGAATCTAGTCAGTCTATCCAGAGATCCTTGTTTTAGGAAGATGAGCTGTTCTTCACCTAGCAGCAATCAGTTGCCAGTATTCCTTTAGATAAGATTGGGGGGTCTGCTGTTCATTTTCCCAGTTCTATGCTGGGTTACTGTCTGGGAGTCTCTTGGGCCACCCTGGCCAACAACTCAAAGGAAGGTATCTTCTGTCTGGCATTGTTTCTTGTTATGTAGCCTTTAGCTATACATATGGACCCTTAATAAATCATATTGACCCATTTAATCTTTGGTTATGCTTCATATGATCATAGAGTTGGCCCAGATAAACCAATTTATTTTTACTCTTAAGGTCATTTGAGGATCTGTTCCTCAGGGATCACATGGGCTTGGGAGGAGCCCCTGGATCCTTTCTTTTACCAGTTCCGTCTATGTGAAAATAAGTCAAGAGTCCTGTTTGACCATGGCTGGCTTCGCTTGGAAGCATGGAGGAAATGCTTCCTCTGTGTTGACCCTCCTCTTTGTAGACTGGACACTGGTTCAAGTCCATCTGGTGGGGTCTCCACGGCCTCTTTGATCAAGAGGACAGGTGACTCACCACAGTTACAGGACATTTTGGGAGATGCTCATAGTCCCCTGGAACTAGTCAACTAGAAGGTCAAGGAGCAAAAACTGTCTTTTATGTCCCCCTGACCAAATTATTATAGGCCTCAAAGTATGGCTGTTAAACATCCAAGAAGATTAGTTCCACCATTCTGGTACTTTTAATTACCATGTGCCATGTAGATAAAGCTTGGGGAAAGACCAAATGTTCTCAGATAAACCTTGCCTGGACATACATTCCTTGATCTAGTTGCATGTATAATTTGTCAGTAGGTTCTTGGGCTAATATGGTTCCCTTTGTTTTTTTAAAACTAGCTAGGTATTATTTATCTCTCGCATTGTCTAACCCTTCCATTATGGTTTCCCCATTTAAGGTGCCCCCATTTTTCCCATTTCTCCCTTAATAATACCCTTTTCCTATGGTCCCACTTCTCTTGAGCTCCTTCTTTCCCTTTATCCTCTAGGTTCCTTGTATAACCTTCCCTCCCCCTCCCCTTAAAATAATTCCATTTTTATCCATATCTCCCTTATTAAGACCTCTTTCTGACTGTTCTTTTCTTTCATGTTTTTTCTTTTCCTTAGCCTCCCTGGTTCCTTTCCATTACCTTGGTTCCTGTAGTTATGTCTGGATACATACTTATCAGAATTTGGTGCTAGGATCCACATATGAGGGAAAACATACATCTTTTTTTTTTCTGAGTCTGTGTTACTTCACTTAGTATAACAGTGACTAGTTCCATCCATTTAACTGTAAATTTCACTATTTCACCTTTAGGTTGCTTCCATCTCTTAGCTATTGTGAAAAGAGCAGCAACAAACATGGTTGTACAAGTGTCTCTTCAATAGGATGAGTACTTTGGGTATATGCCAAGGAGTGGTATAACTGGGTCAAATGGTAGGTTCATTTGTAGTATTTTAAGAGTTCTCCACACTGCTTTCTATAGGAATTAAACAAGTTTGCAGCCCACAAGCAGTAGATGAGTGTTCCCCTTTCCTCACATCCTCTCCAACATTTGGTATCATTTGTTCTCTTGATCTTAGCCAGTGTGACTGGGGTAAGATGAAATCTTAAAGTGGTTTTAATTTGCATTTCCCTAATTGCTAGTGATGTTGAACACCTTTTAAGATGCTTCTTAGCCATCTTTATTTCTTCTTTTGAGAACTATCTGTTCAGCTCCTTAGCCCATATTTTAACTGGGTTACTTCCCTTCTTGATTCTTTGTTATTATTTTTTTTTTTTTCTTTTTTAAGAAAAAGAAAAAAAAAATGATTTGGAAACGCGGGAGGCACTGAGTGCCGGTGCCTGATATACCTCTGGACACCAGCAGGGGGCACTAATGCACCTCTCCTTGACCTTCAGGGCGGTCAGTACTATCCTGTGTCCACTTATGGAGAGCAGCAGCTTCCCAAGTCTTTAATTTAAAATTATATACGACTGTCTAAATATTAATTCCTGAACCCCTCCACATGTGAAATGCGATAACGCAGTGTTTACCCATCATTTATGGAACTACGGAACTTAAAGTGGTTAGCTATTCTCAGCTAGTGAGAACCAGTTGCTCAATAAACACATTAATTATAGGTGTGTGCAGACCAAGTCTCTTTCTTCTCTCTTCTCTGCCTCATACTGTGCTAATTTTCATTGAATTCTTGCCACTATGGGTATTGTTTATTGATTAATTGAAACTGACCAGGAACTGACAGATGTTAGAATTTTGGCAGCTAAGGAAACAAGCAATTATTATGGTCTGTATCCTGTACCTTCAGAAGGTTAAATGGAGGGGCTGGGGATGTGGCTTTGTGGGTTAACAGCACTTGCTATGCAAGCACAAGGACTTGAGTTCAAATTCCCAGCACCTATGTAAAACAGAGGGGCGGGGGGAAGGCCGGGCATGGCCTGGCATGCCTGAACCCCAGCACCATGTGGGTGTAGACAGAGGATTGCTGGGGTCTGCTGACCATCTGCTTAGCTTCAAGTTTATTCAGCAACCCTGTCCCAGGGGAATAAAGCAGACCTCTGTACATGCATAGGAATGTGACCAGCACATATATATGTCCACATACCACATACATACACCACACACTTATACACACACTGAAAATCAATAAACAAATAGAAGTGAAAGATAACCTGTTTTATGTCATATCATGTATATTAGGAAATGTGAACTGTTAAAGTGAAGTTTATAGGGTGTGCTACTAAGTCCTTGTCAGCGTGACACAAGCTTGAGTCACCTGAGAGAAAGGCCCTCAGCTGAGGAATTTTCTCCGTCACACTGGCCTGTGGGTGTGTCTGTGAGGCATTTTTAAAATTTAATTTAGTTTTTATTTTATGTGTATGGGAGTTTGGCTCGCTTATATATGTGCACCCATGTCATGTGATGCTCATGGAGATCAGAAGAGGGTGTCGGATCCCCTGGAACTGGAATTACAGATGATTGTTAGCTGCTATGTGGGTGATGGGATTCAAATCCAGGTCCTCTGCAAGAGCAGCCAGGGCTCTCAATTGCTGACCCATCTCTCCAGCCCCCGAGGGGCATTTTTCTCATTGTTTTGGTGTAGGCGGGCTCAGCCCACTGTGGGCAATGCTATCCCCAGGCAGGTGGGCCCAGGCTATATAAGAAAGTAGCTAAGCACCAGCCTGGGGTAAGTCCATAAGCAGTGTCCCTCCACCCTCTCTGCTTCAGTTCCTGCCTCCAGGCTCTGGCCTTGAGTTCCTGCCTTGACGTCCTTACATCCTTCAACATCAGCAATTACAAATATAGCTAAATTTTTTACATGTACAATACCATTTATAGAAAGATCCTGAGGTACTTTATGCAAAATTTCCCAATGTCATATATGTATAATTTGTACTAGGGCCTAAACTCTGATGCTTGTGTATACTGGGTCTGCACTTCACTACTGAGCTGTGGTCCCAGCCCCTGTGTCTTTATAGAATTATCTGGAATACAGTCATCCCTTGATTCATTGTCTGTAGAAACCTGACCCCCCCCCCTCCAAACTAACTGCTGTCTTTGGACTTTGTCTCAGGCTAAAGAAATGCCATTAGGGGCTGGAGAGATGGCTCAGCGTTTAAGACCACTGACTGCTCTTCCAGAAACCGGGTGCGAATCCCAGCACCCACATGGCAGCTAACAACTGTCCATAACTCCAGTTCCAGGGGATCCCACAGCCTCTTCTGTCCTCTGCGGGGATTACATAACATGGGTGCACTTACCTACATGCAGGCAATACACACATACACATAAAATAAAAATAATAAATGAAAAATTTTTTGGTCTTTCTGAGATAGGGTCTCTCTGTAGCGCCAGCTGTCCTGGAACTCACTATGTAGACGGGGTGGCCTTGAACTCACAGAGATCCATCTGCCTGCCTCTGCCTCCTGAGTGATGGGATCAAAGGCGTGCACCACCATAATTTTTTTATAAAAGAAATGCTATTAAAGCCAGGTGTGGTGGTACATGCCTCTAGTTCCAGGACTTGGGAGGCAGAGGCAGAGGCAGGCAGATCTCTGTGAGATCATAGCGAGTTCCAGGTCAGCTGAAGCACACAGCACTATTGAAATAGTTGCTGGTATATCATCTCCAGTAAGTTATTTATATGGAGTTATTTATGGGAAAAATGTTAACTATGCATATTAAGGTCTACATCTTGCAGGTTGATTTAAGAAAATGACATGGTACAAAAATTGTTGTAATACATGGATAAACTAGAAAAGACCTTTTGTTTAAAGCTATCACACTACAGTTTTAAAAGTTTATATTTAAATACATATATACTTCTGGGGCCAGAGAGATGGCTCAGCACTTAAGAGCACTGGCTGCTCTTGCAGAGGACCCAGGTTTGATTCCCAGAAACCACATGACAGCTAACAACCATCTGTAACTCCAGTTCCCAGGCACTGCATGCATAGGTGAACTTACATACTTAAGGCAAAATACACATACATATAAAATAAAACTAAATAAATCCACCCCAAATAAAATAAATACACATATCTATCAAGTATATATATTTAAATCCATTATTCCCTCATAATAAAATAAGGTCTGCTCTGGAATGTTGAATTGTTAAAGACTTCCAGAAATGGAATTAGTACATTAGTGGGTATTTTAAACATGTATTTTGAGTTCTGGTTATGTTTCTAAATTGCAGCTTTTTTTTTTTTTTTTTTTTTTTTTTTTTTGAGGCAGGGTTTCCATGTAGTCCCAGCTGGCTGGAACTTGCTGTGTGGACCAGGCTGGCCTTTATCTCACAAAGATCTGCCTGTTTCTGCCTCCCAAGTACTGTATGAGTGTATTGTCTGCATGTATGCAAGTGCTCCCATGTCATGCAATGCCCACAGAGGTCAGAAGAGGGCATCAGCTCCCCTAGGACTGGAGTTACAATAGACAGTTGTTAGCTGCCATGTGGGTGCTGGGAATCGAACCTGGTTCCTCTGCAAGGGCAGCCAGTGCTCTTAACCACTGAGCCATCTCTCCAATCCCCCTAAATTGATTCTTAAAGAGTGAGATAATTTTACCATGTCATTGCTAATACATTAAAATATGTCTTAGCCAGGAACTAGCAACATTGCATAGAATAATATTATTAAATATTAAATGATTTTAAAATAATAAAGGTAGAGGTCGGGCATAGTGGAGCACACATTTAGTACCAGTACTCAGGAGACAGAGGTAGGCGGATCTCTGTGAGTTCAAGGCCAGCCTGGTCTACAAAGTGAGTTCCAGGACAGCTGGAGCTACAGGGAGACCCTGTCTCAAAAAGGACAAAAAATAATAATAACAATAAATGTTACTCTAGCCATCACAGAATTTATGTCAAGATGGTGCATTAACAGAAAAAAAAAGTCTTCAAGTAGTTTCATTTTCATCAATATGTTATGCTACTCGAATTCAAGTCAGTTCAGTCCATGGTGCGCATGCCCGGTACATCGAAAAGTAACAGAAAGATGACCAACACAAATCATGTGGATAGCAATTGGAGAGCCTTTATGGAGCATAGTGCACAAGATATCCCCCCCCCGAAATTTCCCTTTGATAACAGAGATTGAGGCCATAAAGAAGCCTCCCATGGAGAGTTCAGCCCCCACAGAAGGTGGCTTTGAGCGGCACCTTGAAAGACTGAATAGAGGTAACAAAAGAATGGCATGTAGGGTGCAGTGGGTGAACTGCTTGCTGTGCAAGCACTGAGGACCTGAGGTGGATCCCTGTATCCAAGTAAAAGTGACCTGTAACCCCAGTGCTGGGGAGGGAGTCACGTGTCCTGGGGGCTCACTGACCAGCCAGCCTAGCTGAATCAGTGAACTCTAGGCTCAGTGACCCTGTCTCAAACAGTAAAGTGGGAAAGATATTACAGCGTCTACCTGCACCCACACTGATGAACACACCTTCATACACCATACCACACACACCATGCTCCTCCCACGCACACCCAGAATGACATGCTGTGGCCACGTGATTCCAAGCCATGGATCACATGTAAAAAGGCACAGAAGCTCAAAGCAGGGTATTCAGGATGCTGTCCAGCAAAAGGGAGACAGTGGAGTGGGAGATGGAGGTCAGATATGGACCCATTCCAAGTTATAGCTGGCTGAGTAGAGGTCAGCTCAGAGAAGAGACTGCAGATGACTGCAGGTATTCAGCACTGCACTCATGATAACATTTTACTATTTCCTCGTTGATGTCGTTTAGACACAATCACTTCCTGTCTTAGAGTATCACTGGTTGGAATTTTTAAAAGTTAAAGGGAGGGTCAGGGGATGTGACTACAAGTAAGGTGCATATACAAAGGGTCACAACATAACCTATTCTTTTGTATAATTAATTTACAATAATAAAAGTGAATTTAAAAAGCCAGGCATGGTGGTGCATGCCTTTAGTCCCAGCACTCAGGAGTCAGAGGCTGGTGGATCTCTGTGAGGTTGAGGCCAGCCTGGTCTACATAGTGAATTCCAGGCCAGCTGGGGCTACAGGGAGACCTTGTCTAAAGAAAGAAAGAAACAAACAAAAACCCAAATTAAAGGAAAAAGAAAAGGGACTGGGGCTGTATCTCAGTTGGTAGAGAACTTGCCTAGCATGGGTAAAGCCCTGGGTTCCATCCTCCGCACTACATAAAACCAGGCATGGTGGGACATGTCTACAATGCCAGCACTCAAGGTGGAGGTAGAAAAATCACAAGCTCAAAGTCATTGTTGGCGCTACCCTGACTTTGAGTCCAGCATGGCCTGAGCCATTGTCTCAAAACAAACCAACAAAAACAAAACGCGTCTGCAGTGACTTGCAGTGGACAGCACTTCACACGGAGGCTTATAAATGGTCAAACTGCTAAGGATAAGTGAGTACCAGAGCTCAGAGAACTTTGTGGAAAGAATTTGAGTCGGAGAATGGGGAGGAGAGCTGTGAAATGCTGTCACCTGGGCAGTCCCACTTGTGAACTCCCAGCAGCTGAGC
Source organism: Nannospalax galili (assembly GCF_000622305.1). Lineage (NCBI taxonomy): Eukaryota > Metazoa > Chordata > Mammalia > Rodentia > Spalacidae > Nannospalax > Nannospalax galili. The sequence continues at coordinate 94,609 of NW_008352265.1, read as the reverse complement.
TCACCTACACAAGACCTGCACAAGATCAAGCCAGTCAGAATCCCAGCACGGATGGGGGTGCTGAGGAGCTACCCGCAGTTGATGGTGGCTGGGGTGGCAGAGTTCTTTTTCGTTGGGGGTGTGGCCATTGGTAGGTTGGCCTCACACCTGTACACATACAGGCAGAATTACATTAACCGGATACAAGTAGGATATATTTTTTTAATAGAGGACATTAAGAGAATGTGCAGAGGGGCGGGTGTTCTGTGGGGAGCTAGATGGGGAAATGGTGGGGTCAAAATGATCAAGACTCATTGTATACATGTATGAAACTCTCAAAGAGCAAGTTTTTTAAAGTACCACTTAAGAGAAAACTTTGACGATTTTACAGCCATACAAGGAGTTTTATGAACTTCAAAGGGTTACGAGAAAAGAGACCTTTAAACAGAAGCTGATGGTAAGAAATGGGCTTCTGTGAGTTGCAGAGTGGGTCCTCGCTGCCCGTTTCCAACATGTCATTCAGCAGACCTATAAATCTAAATGGAAGAAGAGAGGCTGGAGCCAGCAGGACTTGTCAATCAAAACCACCTTCTCCGGGGAGATTTTCCATTGCATGGTCTTAGTCTTTTCCCTTAGGGCTAACTGGAAGTTTGATCAGCGTTAGCACAGGATGTACATATCCAATACTTAGTCAAAGTGGCTTCCTCAGAACATTTATATTATTAGTCAGGAGCCTGCCAAATGCTAGATTTTGTGAAGCCAGTTCTCTTGGATAAAAGCTGTTTTGTTTTGGTTTTTGTTTTTTTTTTGTCTTTGCATTATGATAAACAGGAGGGAAGGATTATTTTTCCCTTTCTTTTTTTGTTTTTGTTTGTTTTTGAGACAGGGTCTCCCTGTAGCTCCACACAGCTGGCCTGGAACTCACAGAGATCTGTCTGCCTCTGCTCCCAAGCACTGGGATTAAAGGCGTGTGCCACCACACCCGGCTCCCCTTTTTCTATTTTTAAAACTAATTCTTAGGTTAATATACAAAATAATGGATTTTATTATGGACTTTTCATATGTGTGTGTGTGTATGTGTATGTGTGTGTGTGTGTGATTATTCTTTGTTTTTTGTTTGTTTTATTTTGTCCCCTCTTCCATGCTCTCCGACTGCCACCAACCATGCTCCTGCTTACCTGACTGGTTCCCTTCAATCACCCCCAGATACTTTTTAATTTTTTTTTTTAAAGGGGCAACATTTATTCCTTTTCCAAATGTTACAGTAAATCCAGGTGGAAGAAAATGGTTTTAGCGATTAGGAAAAAAAACAAAAAGTACAAATCTGGGGTTTTGGCCATTAAAAGTTATTTACAACACCGGGAGAAAAAGACAGAAGTTGTTTCACATTACAGACCTCCCTCCCACCCCAAGCCTAATACTTGCTTACCAGGTCAGAAAAGAGACACAGTCGAGTCACAAGCTGGAGGGTTGAACATGAGTAAGACATTTATAATAAACTAGACAGGGGCAATGTCCTCCCCAGCCCAGGTGCCACTAAGCACAGCACAAGAGACTAAACTCAATAGGGGTAAGGCTTGGAAACTCAGGGTTTGGGAGTATAGTATAAGCACCCCACTTCTTGCTCAGGGGTTTGGAGAGTAGGAGAAACAAAACCTACTTGGAAAAGAATTGGGAAGAAAACAAGCAATTTCCTTGGGCAGGGTTGAGGCCCCAGGGAAGTGGGGACTGGAGCATTTCGCATCACTAACCTAACTCGAGAAATGGCAGGGGACCATCTTCAACTGGCCTTAAGAGGAAGACCAAAGCTGGGCGTGGTGGCACACACCTTTAATCCCAGCACTTAGGAGGCAGAGGCAGGATGATCTTTGTGAATTTGAGGCCAGCCTGGTCTCTGTAGCGAATCCAGGCCAGCTGGGGCTACAGGGAGGGAGACCCTGTCTCAAAAAGACAAAAAAAAAAAAAAAGATAGATAGATAGATAAAAGGAATAGTAAATTCCTTACTACAGAAATGTCAAATTTGATGAATCAGCTATTGCTGCATAACAAATCACTTCCAAAACTTAGTGGGTTAAAACAGCTCACGAGAGCCAGGTCTCATGGTGCCTGCCTGTACTCCCAGCACTCAGGAGGCAGAGGCAGGGGGATCTCTGTGAGTTCAAGGCTGGCCTGGTCTACATAGTGAGTTCCAGGACAGCTGGGGCTACAGGGAGACCCTGCTTCAAAAAGACAAAAAAACAAAAACAAAAACAAAACAAAACAACTCACGAATACTACCTCATAATTTTGTGGCCAGGAGTTCAGTAAGTAGCAGCATACCTGGCTTGTTCTGGTTCAGAATCTCTCATGATGTTGCAGTCAAGGTGTGAGTTGGAGGGGCTGGAGAGATGGCTCAGCAGTTAAGAGCAATGGCTGCCCTTGGGTCCCAGGCCCCAGAGGGGGCGAGGCGCGAGCCAGGGGCCGGGGGCACCGCGCCAAGCGTACCCACCTGTCCGTTGGCCTTCGCGGGGGATGCGCCCGCGGCCTCCTCGGCGGTCACGTCGCCCCGGGGAGCCTTGGAGCTCTGGCTGCCCATGATGGGGGTCTGCTGGGGGGCGCCCGGAGCCGCCCCGGGCCCGCGCGGCAGGGGATCGTTCGGCGGGGTCGGCCCGGCGGGCAGAGGGGTGGGGCTGGCGCCCGAGGGGGAGGGGTGTCGGGGGTAAAGCGAGCTGCACCCCCTCTCAGCACCGACCCGCTAGCTGCACCCGCTGCCGTCGCGCTCCGCGCCAGAATGCCCCTTTTTAATTTTTAAATTTATCTTTTAGTATTGTTTTCTCACTTTTTGGTTCAAATAGCAGAAAACAGCCAACATCTGACTTCCTTCCCTTCAGTCGGCATTGATAGATCCCTGCATGGGTACACAGATGGCCTGCCTCATCTGGAACTCTGTGGAAACCGTCAGGACGGCACATTGTGGCTTTTATTAGTGTGTGTGTGTGTGTGTGTGTGTGTGTGTGTTTCTGGGACTGAACCTATACCAGGCAAGCACTCTACTATTTGACCACCCAGGCCTATTTTTACTTTTTATTTTGAGACAAGGTCTCTAAGTTGCCCAGGCTGGCTTTGAACTCACTCTACTGGAGCCCAGACAGACCGGAACTTGTGTTTTTCCTGCCTCAGCCTCCCAAGCTGCTTCAATTCCAGGCCTGCTCTACCAGGTCCAACTCAGTTACTGGAGACCTAATGAGATTTCATACAATGGTCTTTTCTTTTTGTGGTACTGGGGGACTGGATTTAGGGCCTTGGACATGCTAGGAAAGTGCTAAATTAAATCCCTAATCCCAGGTTTCATATTTCTTGGCAAAATAAATGATGGCTTACTGCCTTTATCAAGGCCACTAATGTTCTGAGCATCTTGATCAATAATATCAAGAATATTCCCCCTATATGCTATTACAATCATCAAAGAAATATTCCTTTAGGATTACTATGCTTCTGAGGATCTCTCTGACCACTTCCTTATCCACTAATCCACAAAGAGAGGATGCATATAAAACCTGTGGTGTGAGTCCTCTGCTGAACAGAAAAGCCAGCCTTCTCCAGCACAGTGTGTCTGTGTATAAACACCAGAGGGTTGAGCTATCAAGTGTCATCTGTTCTCAGCCTCCTGCAGGCTCCCTCAACCAGCAGTATTTTTAGTTGTGGTATTTGTGATAGATGGATCCACTACTCTCCATGAAATTAAGTAATTAATAGATGGATTAGGGGTTTATCTTACGATCTACAGCAATAGTAGCCTTCCATGTATTTATTGTTAAGAGTTACAGAGTTCAGGACCACCAGGAAAGACCACTCAGACACAAAAAGTTCCAAATCAGCCGAATTGAGCTTTTACAATTTTATTAGAATTTTAGAGAAAAATCCTCAGGAGGCAGGAGAGCAGTAATCATGACAGCTGCCTTGAGAAGGAGAATGATGAGAAGAGGGACAGAAAGCCAAGAAGCCATGCTGGTTCAGAGCCTGCATGGGGTCAGACATGTGACTGACCGGCAGCCACATGGCTGGGAGAAGGAAGCTTTAGAGAAAGTAAAGAAATACAAGATGCTAGGGGCAGCCCAAAGCCTTAAAGAAAGCATGTTTAGTAAAGGGATAAGGAGAAGAGAAGGAAATAATACGGTGGGCAGACTCACAGAGTACATGACTGTGGCTGGTCTGGAAGTTCTGCACCAGGAGGTGGGATTCCAGACAGGAAAAACTCACTATCTCATTAATGCACTAAGTATTCTGCCAATCTATTTAGCATAACCTGCCTTCCTAGGGGTGGTCCCATGACCACATGATTGACCAGTAAATACACAAAATGCAGGAGCTTGGGCTATTACATTGTTGTACCTCATCCACTGGACCCCAAAAAGACCACCGAGGGCCCAACACACCAAAATGCAAAAGCAAAGGTTTATGGTTTATTCGGGCTTAAGCTCGGGCTCTCAGACCTCACCAACTCAACAGATCCATGCTGAGAG
>NW_008352265.1:85970-86173 GCF_000622305.1 Nannospalax galili | reverse complement strand
TTCTTTTTCCTTTTTCTTTACATCTACACTATTGTTATGGGCAATCGTCTTAATGTCCCCCCAGTGGACTAGTGTAAGATCTAGAGGGGAAGATGGGGTGTTGCCCATAGTACTTATCAGTCCCATCCGAACAAAGACAAAAGAAATTAGAACGAAGATCACAAGACACAAGAACGACACAGACAGACAGAGGGCCCAAATTA
>NW_008352265.1:81642-85927 GCF_000622305.1 Nannospalax galili | reverse complement strand
TGCCGTGTAGATTCCCTGGCTTGATTGTGCCAAAGACCATACGGATAGGATGCGCGTGTCCCAACAGGGTTGTGAGGTCCTCTGAGGTTTCAGATGGACTAGTGTCCTGGTGGGGTGTCCGGTGGGGAACACCCACCCCGACAGGGATGGGGATGTCTCCCGAATCCTCCAGGTCGCCTCACTAGCGTTTCAGCGACAAAGAAAAGCTGAGATCAGATGGCCGCGACCAAAGTGAAAGCATACAGAAGACAGGCACATACACACACAGTTTTACAAAAACTTACCCGGCCGGTTGATCACAAACCTTTTGGGGTTGGTTCCTCTCAGGGGTCTCTGGAGGGATCCTGGATGAGCCTCCAAATGTTGTACCTCATCCACTGGACCCCAAAAAGACCACTGAGGGCCCAACACACCAAAATGCGAAAGCGAAGGTTTATGGTTTATTCGGGCTTAAGCTCGGGCTCTCAGACCTCACCAACTCAATGGATCCGGGCTGAGAGCTCAGAGTAAGGGAGAGTGGAGCCTTTTATAGGTTTTAAACAAAGAGAGGAGGGGGATACCGAAGATGTATTTTGGTTGGTTCAAGGAGCCCGCACACACCAACATAATTTTAAACTGATTGGATATGTAAGATGCAGCCCTGGAAGTTTCTTATTGGTAGGTGCTATTCTCAGGGCTGTGGAATGTGCTGACTGTTATCTGTGGGGCCAGGAGTCTCCGTTTTTACCTTATAGGGCAGTTTTCATGCCAGGGCTTGCTTAATCTATAGCTTCCTGGAAGGGGGAGGAATAGCAGGCAGGGGTCAGGGCATGCCAAGGCATGCCTAGGCATGTCTAAAGCAGCAGCCAAGCATTTTACAGAAGCTAAAAGAGCAATTAGTGGGGGTCTGGAGGGATTGGGAGGTTGGGGGGTAGCGGGTGAATGAAGAGGATCTCAGGGTCCTACAACATTAGGTTTTAGATGATGGGAGTGAGCTTCAAGAGGATTACTAGGGGCTAAGGTGTCCATTAGAAGAGTCATTAACACAACAGACAGACAGACAGACAACAACAACAACAACAACAGCTTGGCTTCAAGGAGAGTTCAGACCCCAGCACCAGAGACAGCATGGTAGAGACTCTGAAGAGAATCAGCCACACAGCAGAAGAGGGGACCTCTCATTGTGCCTTTTTAGGATGTGGGGAGGTTTCACAGCCCAAGCCTGCAGCCAGGCTCTCTGGATTCCTAGGTGGGAGGCAGGGAAGGAGGTGGAGAGTGGCACCCTTTGCTGCAAACTCATTTCCCCAGAAAGCCAGGCACAGACAACTCTGCAAATGCAGGGTTCACAATATCCCAGCAGGGTGCCTGTCAATATGGGCGGGGGGTGGGGGGGGGGACACAGCTGCAAAGCCCGGCTAGATTCTAACATTACATTCTTACACTTGTTTTGCATAATTCCTCTGTGTGTGGGGGGATGTGGGTGTGGGTGTGTGCATGTGTGTACCTGTGTGTGTGTGTGTGTACGTGTGTGTGTGCGCGCGTGATAGTCAGAGGAAACTGCCATGTCATTCCTTAGGGATCCTGTTTCTACTTGGTTGAAACAGGGTCTCTCACTGGCCCAGAACTTCACCACATAGGCTGGGCTAGCTGCCCAGAAAGCTCCAGGGACTGTTATATGTAATTTTAATGATCTAAAATTTCCAAGTACAGAGTTAGAATTTTTCTTTTTTTCCCCCCTGTGTATTTGGGTACTGTGTACATGTGTGTATATGTGTATGGCTGTACTAGTGTGGATGCATGTGCACCTATATTGACTTCAAGTGTCTTTTTCAATGGCAGGGTCTCTCAGAAGAACCCAGAGCTCTCCAACTGACCTAGTCTAGCCAGCCAACTAGCTCTGGAGGTCTTCTGTCCCTGCCTCCTGAGTGCTGGGATTACAGGCAGGATGCCACACCCACGTGGCATTTACATGGATCCTGGGGATTTGAATTCAGGTCCTTATGACTTTACTCACCGAGTCATCTCCCCAGCTCTGTTCTATTTTGGGAGGGCTGGAGGTTTGTCTTATAGTTGGTTTGAGACAGGGTCTCATTTATCCCAGGCTGGCTTTGAACTCTATGTAGCTGAGGATGACCTTGAACTCCTGATTCTCCTAACTTCACCTTTTGGCTGCTGAGATTGCAGGTGAACACCACCATTGTAATAGCCTGAGCTCCTCCATTTGTGTAAGACACCTTGGTGAACTGTCCCAGACCCTACCCTGGTCTAGGGCCAGAAGTTCCCAGATGGGCTGATGAACATACCCATATAACCCTGGGAGGTTCCAGTTGAGGCTTATCTGGCTTTTTCAACTTTTTTTTTCTTTTTTTTTTAATCGTTTTAAGACAGGGTCTCCCTGTAGCCTCAGCTGGCCTGGAACTGTCTATGTAGACCAGGCTGACCTTCAACTCACAGAGATCTGTCTGCCTCTGCCTCCTGAGTGCTGGGACTCAGGCATGTGCCACCATGTCCAGCCAAGCTTTTGTGACTGCTTATCTGACTTCTGTAACTGCTAGCTTGCTCACCTACAGGAACAAACATGTGACTGCTTGTCTTTGAGTAAATCTTGTACCAAGGACTTTGCCTTTTGGACTTTACCTTTAAAAGCTCCTGTCCTCTCCCAGTTAGTGCTGCATTCTCTAAATTGGTTCAGAGAGTCCATTTGCTGGCCAGCCAAATAGATTTGGCGGGTTCAGAACTATTTGAGTCTGAGTGGCCTTTTCCCAGTGATCTCGAACTCCAAAACACCATGCCCAGCTCAGATTTTCAAACTTTAGGAATTGCGTAATGAAGGAGCTGACTTTTTCCTCAAAGTTACATATTAGGGAAAACACCTGAAAGCAATTCAAGGATTGATTGTAAACATAATGTGTTTATGAGAAGAATCTAATACCAACATCAGCGCTGGGGATGTTGCTCAGTTAGCAAAGCAGCTCCTTCACATGTACAGGGCCCTGAGTTTGATCACTAGCACCACCAAGGCAAATAAATAAGTCCCAATAGCAAGCAAAATAAAGAGGAACAAAATGTATATCCCAAATGACCCTTCTCCCACATATGTCCTTTATGTACAACATAGATGTGCAGATTAAGGTCTTGAGAAAAATGTGTGAATATGAGGGAAACAGTTACAAGGAATTAAAATCAAAATCTTTTCTATCAAAAGAATGATCACAGGAATGTAACATTTGTAAAGGTAATTTGTAATCTCTCCTACCTTGTAACCTCCCCCCACACACACACACTTCAAAAGACAGTGAAGTCCGACCTCAGCCAGTGGGGAAAGACACAGTACTCTATGCTAGGGTAAAAACGCATCAAATTTCCTGCTTAGCGTGCCAGTTCTGTAACCAGAATGAAGCATCGTGACTGTTTGCAGAAGTAAAAGCTGCTTTGCTGAGTTACTTTTGTTTTGTCCTGTGTTCTTTGTGCGGTGGAGGCAGGGTCCTCGGACCCCAGAGTCTGTTTCTTTTTTTTAAAACATTTAAAAATTAATTAATTAAATTTTGTTTTATGTGTAGGAGTGTTATGCCTGCATGTATGTAAGTGCACCCATGTCATGCAATGCTCATAGAGGACAGAAGAGGCCGTTGGATGCCCTGGAACTGGAGTTACAGTTGTTAGCCATGAGGTGGGTGCTGAGCTTCTAACCTGGGTCTTTTGCAAGAGCAGCCAGTGCTCTTAACCATTGAGCCATCTCTCCTGCCCCCCAGATTTTATTTCTAATGAATTTTATCAAGAGCTCTGGATACTATGACTCTGATTTCAGTTTTTTTCTTCTCTGCATCCTTGAGATTTCTTCTTTTGCCCGAAGATGCTTTTGGCATCAGGGAAAAAGTGTATAAAAAAGATTTGGAAGGAGTATACTCTCAGTGTCTCTGGGACCAATACTCAATTTTAGACTCTTCTCAAAGATGTAACTTTTTATTAATTTATGTGCATGCTTGTCTGTGTGAAGGGGACTGAAGGAGAACCTGACTTGTGTAAGAGAGAAAAGGAGACCCAAGACAAAGGGAAGAAAGGAAGGAGGTGGGCAGGAGGATGCTGTTCTGCCTGGGTAGGGCTCAGAGTTCAGAAACAGGAGCACAAAGCAAACGGCGACCTTCAAACAGGAAGTTGGTAGAGATGGTAAACGGGAAGTGTGTTGTAGAAAGAAAAGGAAATGGGCAGGGTGTGGAAGCAAGTGGATCTCTGTGAGTTCCAGGCCAGCCAGAGCTACATAGTGGGACCCTGGGTTAAATGAAGGAGGAGGAGGGGGAGGGAGGGG
>NW_008352265.1:12385-81620 GCF_000622305.1 Nannospalax galili | reverse complement strand
TACATAGTGAGACCCTGTCTTGAAGAAGGAGGAGGAGGGAGGGGGGAGGAGGGAGGGAGGAGAAGAAAAACAACAACAAACAACAGTAAGAAGGAATTGGGAACATCCCCATCCCGGGGCCTGAGACCCAGCAGCATACCAAGGCCATCTCTGGCGACCCCAGTTCAGCTAGGACTTGGCTCAGTTTCCAGTTTGTGGCAGCCATCTTTTAAGGATGAACGCAGGAAGGTGAAAAAGAGATCAGAAGCTAGGGGAGACCGAGGCTGAGGCCACAGTCTCAGGGGAACCCGATAAACTAGAACATACCAGTGAGGTCTTTATGGCCTCTTGACTTTGCTGGAGATCTTTGTTACTGAGCTGGGACCATGAGGGTCTTCAATGGAAAGGATTCTCTTGACATATTTGTTAGGAAAAGAGATAAAAAATGGAAACTGATCAAAAATATTAAAATCACAAAAGTAAAGAAAATAAGTTCTCTAATTACTTAGAGATTCATTTTATTTTCTTAGAGATCAAGAAACTAGTAAGAAACAGAAGGATCTAGGCTGAACACATGCAGATAAATCAATCAGAAATGTAATGTTATGTAAAAACGTTTTAACTAATTAATTAATCTTTGATTTCTTGAGAGACCTAGTTTCACTGTGTAACCCATCCTGGCCTAAAACTCTTGATCCTTCTGCTTCAGCCACCCAAGTGCTGAAATTACAGGTGTTCACCACCATGCTTGGCTTGAAATGTGGGGTCTCTCCCTCCCCTTGTGGGTCATTACCCACTGATCCATGAGGACAAAGGGAGCAGAAGCAACAAACGGGGTCAGGACGGTCAGTGAGCACGACAGAAGAAAGCCCTTCCTGGGGGGCAGGTTCAGTGATACAGCTCCAGACTCAGTGAAACAGCTCCAGATTCAGTGAAACAGCTCCGTTTATTCTTCGGGGGTCGGGGGAAAATATAGGGTGAAGATGGCAGCCAAAGTTTTACCTGATAGGTGTTTATAGTATGCTTTATTTGCATGTGGTAGAGGATCCTATCATCTGGCTATAGGGCAATGCCTAATTATCATATAGAAAAAACCTGGGGGTAGTTTTTACTCCAGGTAACTATGCCAAAGTTCATGTTCCAAATAAGGTCAGGCATCCATGCTTGGCAGCACCTAAGCAGAGAGCAGGCAGCCCCCCGCTGAGAAAGGGAGTCCTTCCATATAGCGCCGAGCCCCTTAGAGCTATCTGGACATGGAGGACTACAACCCTAGCAACCCTCAACACTGAAACTTGAACATCTATCTCTTGATGGGCTGCTGCGTTTCCAACTCATCTTGTAAAAATTCTTCAGACTACTTTCATGCTTTAATTTTCTTTCTATGTATAAAAGGATTGAAATGATACCTCATTATTCTCAAAAAGTCATGTAAGCATTATTTTCAATATGGAAATACTAACTTATAAACATACTATGGCATGTTACAGTTCAATGTTCTTAGAGAAAGATCACTTGGACCCTCTCATCCCTAGTGACAAACAGTTTATTTTGGGTGAGGTAAAGTAGAACAAGGATTTAATTATAGCAAATTCCTGCTATTAAAAGGGTCATTATACAAGGCTGGAGAGATGGCTCAGCAGTTAACAGACTGGCTGCTCTTGCAGAGGACCTGGCTTCAGTTCCCAGCACCCACATGGTGGCTAACAACCTTCTGTAACTCTAGTTCTGGTGGATCTGACAGTCTCTTTGGACTGCTCAGGCATTGTGCAACACAGACTGACTTAAACACATACAGGCAATACACTCATACACATAAAATAAAAATAATAAATAAAAAAAAGTTTTAAAAAGGTCATTTATTTGGCCCTTATTTTTCCTCCTACTCCATCTTAAAGCAATGGCTTGGGATGTGACCCAGTCAGTAGAATGCTTGCCTAACATGCATGAAGTCCTGGGTTGCATGTTTAGCACTACATAAACCCGGCATGGTGGAATTTTAGCACTGAGGAGGTGGAGACAGGAGGATCAGAAGTTCAAGGTCATCTAGGACCACATGGCAAGCTCCAGGTCAGCCTAGGACATACAAGACTTTCTCAAAAAAAAGATCAATTGCAAGCTCATTAGCTGTTCTTAGAGTTGGTAGAACAAAACAAGAATTATAATGGCAACTATTTCAAGAGCCATTGGGAAGGACTGTTGAAGGATATTGACTAAAGCAGGAAGCATTAGGTCCTATGTGAGAGTCACTTGTCTAAGCATTCTCAACTAAGGACCACATCATCTACTAGCCTCACCTCCTGGACCCATGTGGGGAACCCCATGTGGGTGCTGTGGTGGGAATGACTCCCTTGAAAAGTAGAGTCTAGGTTTAGGGGTTTCTTTTTGTTTGGAGTTGTCAGGACTCGGGTTTGCTTTGCTCAGCGGGGGACCTACTGGCTTCTGGGCAGAGAGACTTGATTGGAGACAGAGTCTTGGACCCTAGGACCTATGTCTTTTCAACAAGCCATTTATTATTTAATTCAGATGGTTTTTATACATCCCAAGGAACTAGCACTCACATGGGATATGGCAGTCACATACAAAGATTTAGGGTACAAAGAAACAACAGGACATTTAGTCTGTTAGCGCCGGAAGGATTCTTAAACTTTTACTCAAGGTTATCAGTGCCCATCTGGTAATTTATTGGCCACAATGTTTTCTTTCTTAGAGCTAAAAGCATGGTGAACTTTTAGCTTTTAGCTTGGGAGTAAACCTGGCCTAATCTCTTAGCCAGGGATAGCTGAGTTATTTGTTCAGGACAAGGAGATGAGCCAAGGGTTGTTGACCAAGACACTTTGCCACAGAGCAGGGAGCCTGCACTTATGACCTGGCTGCTTTCTCCTGCCAGTCTGGCAGTGTTCTGCAAGACAGGGATTATAAGGGCCACTGTTTTTGGTGCCCCTCCCTTTAGCAGAGAATGCAGCCTGCACTTAAAAGTTTTAGGCTCACCTCACCCTAGGGCCTGGTATCCTAGTTTCCTACAGTTTGGCGTGTAATATTGCATATAAATCTCAGCTACTTTCTTATTTCCATACACTATCTTGATTTTAATTTTAAACCTTCTGAAATTGATACGTTTGTTCAAAAACATTTACTAAGAGACTACTATGGTCAAGGGAATGATGCTAGGAGAAATAAACACCATGGGCCCCAACTTCAAATAGTCCATAATATAACATTAAAATAAACAAAAAATCTTAAAAGTATATTCCATTAATCCAAAATTTATATTTAGGTCTGGAGAGATGGCTCAGCAGTTAAGAACACTTGCTATTCTTCCAGAGGACCTGGGTTCTATTCCCAGCACCCACAAGGTGGCTAACAACTGTCTCTAACTCCAATTCTAGGGGATCTGATACCCTCTTCTGACCTCTGAGGGGCATTGCATGCACATGGTGCATTTATATACAGGCAGGCAAAACACTCATGCACATAAAAATAATAAATAAAAATAAAAAATAAAAAATTGTTTAATTATAGATTTGTCTACTTGTTTTTTAAAATCTGCATGTATATAATTACACCTGCATGTATGTGATTATACCACATGCATGCAGAACCCTCAGGGAATGTCAAATTTTCTGCAACTGGAGTTATGGATGGTTGTTAGCCACTATGTGGGTGCTGGGAACAAAATCTGGGTCCTCTGCAAGAGCAGCCCATGCTCCTAACCACTGACCCATCCCTCTAGCTCTGATTGTTTTTCTTTTGAGATACAGTTTCATTAATGAGCCCTAGCTGGACTGGAACTTGCTGTGTAGACCAGACTGGCCTTGAACTTGTAATAAACCTCTTGTCTTTGCTATTGAGCCATCTAGCTGGTCCCCTCATTTTATTTTTGTTAAGACTAAGTTAAAGGGCCAGATGTGGTGGCCCACGCCTTTAATCCCAGCACTCGGGAGACAGAGGCAGGTGGATCTCTGTGAGCACAAGGCCAGCCTGGTCTACATAGTGAGTTCCAGGCCAGCTGGGGCTACAGGGAGACCCTATCTCAAACAGACAAAAAGAAAAGAAAAGAAAAGAAAAAAGACTAAGTTAAAGAAAGAAATGTAAATCATCTTTTATCTTAACCACCTACAGATAACAATTTTAACATTTCCATACCCATGTACATGCATATATTTAAGAGAAATGATATCTGAAATATCTTGCTTTGTAAACTGCCTTTTCCCCCACCATGAACATTTTTCCATGCCAAAATCTCTATAAATACATTATTTGAGGGTGCTATAATTTATGGATATCAACATTTATTTATATACTTTCCAAATATTTAGACTATGGAAAATGTTGAAAAAAAATATATATGCATCACAATCATCAAGTGAAAAACAGAAACAAGGAATGAACCCTGCAGAATGTATGCACACAGGTAGCTCACGGTAGTTAGACAGCTCCAGGAACTCAGCTGTAGGATTTTCAGCTATGGTTGGTGTGCCTCCTCCTGCCTTTATGAACTGTGGCCAACACACGCATCAGCAGGACCGTAGAGATGACTCAGTGGCTAGGAGCACTTTCTGCTTTGGCAAATGATCCAAATTCAGTTCCCAGCACCCACACTGGGCAGCTTACAACAGCCTGCAACTCCAGCCCCTGTCCCTGCCTCCTGGTGTTTATGCCTATTGTAATCCCCTTCTATGAGTGTAGGTGGAGCCTGTGATCTGATTTCCAGCCCGCAGATTACAGTCAGGGTGACAGGACATGTATGCATTCAAGATTGCATTACTTAAAGTTATACTGCCAGCCTTACCGGGAGGCTTCCCCTCACTGCACTGAGGAAACCGGTGATTTGTTCAGAAGACCTGTAGCACAAGGAGCTGAAGGACGCCAACAGCTGAGCTGAGAAACTGAGATCCTCCGTCCTCCAGTCTACAAAGAATTGAATGTTGCCAGCTGAGGGATCCTAGAAGCAGACCCCTCCCCAGCCGGGCCTCAGCTGCATGCGTATCCCAGAGGTCACCTTGATTAACGTTTTATGGGACCCTAAAGCAGAGGACTTGGGCTGAGTCTAGACTCCTGCTCTACAGACACTATGGAATAATACATGTGGGTTGTTTAGGGTTAGGGTTAGGGTTAGGGTTAGGGTTTGTGTCATATTATTGACTAGTTAAAGAGAATGCAAAGTCCTCAATACTTGACTGATCCTGTGACCCTTCCCCCCCAAAAAAAAACATTAAAAAGAGAGGCCAGAGAGATGGCTCAGCTGGTAAAGTGCTCACTGTTCAAGTATGAGGACCGGAGTTAAATTTCCAGAACCAACGTAAAAAGCAGGGTGTGATGGGACACATTATTGGGGGAGATGGAGACAGGCAGATCTCCGGGGTTTATTATAGCCAGCCAGCCTAGGCTACTTGGTGAGTTCCAGGTCAGTGAGAGACCATCTCAATAAACAAGGTGGACAGCTGGGCATGTCGGCACACATCTTTAATCCCAGCACAGGAGGCAGAAGTGGTCCACATAGCAAGTTCCAGGTCAGCTGGGGCTACTGGGAGACTCTATCTCAAACACTTCAAAAACGAACAACCCCCAAACAAGTGGACAGCCCCGAGGAACAACATCTGATGTTCTTTGGCCTCCATAGGCACGTACACAGATTCTCAAAAGAGAGGCAGCTTTAGTTTCCTCTACACAGAGTGGAGTTGCTAACTTGGGCATCCTGTCTCCGAGCCAACAGAATACATGTCCAGTGCAAGGTGAAGTTTCTGGAGAGGACAGAGCATCTTGAATTTTAATAAACAATAAAGAGGATTTGTTTCCAGTAACAATACAACAGCTTGATTGGAATTACTCTTCTGCAGAATGAAATTAGAAACTCTTCACCAGGTATAAGTGAGTAGGTCTTAGGGAATGGCTCAAGTGCTTGGACACTTGGGGAAGAGGCCAGCCTCAGACATGGGCTTTGCATGAGTGAGCTCTTGACGCCTCATCAGCTCTTTCTCATGTTGTAATTCTCTTCCTCAGGAAGTCATCTAGGCTCTATTGAACTCCTGGGCCTGAGTTTCTGAGTTTCTTTTTGGTTTTGTTTTTGTTTTTAAAACTTTTTTTTTTTTAAATTTATGAATGTAGCTGGTGTGGTGGCTTATTCCTTTAATCTTAGCACTCAGGTGGCAGAGGCAGGCAGATTTCTGTGAAATCCAAGTCAGCCTGGTCTCCAGACCAACCTGGGCAAGATAATTCTGCCTCAAACAAACAAACAAACAAACAAACAAAAACTGGGACTGGAGAGGTGGATGCGTTTGCTCTTAACTGGAACCAGAGTTTGGATCCCAGCACCCACATTGAGAACTCATAAAAGCCTGTAACTCTAGCTCCAGGGGATCTGACACCTTCTTCTGGTCTTTGAAGACCCCTACACACATATGTGCACACACATATACATGCATTCACATTTTTTTTTTTTTTGAGTCATGGTCTCCTTGTAGCCTCAGCTGGCTTAGAACTCACTATATAGACCAGGCTGGCCTGAATCTTACAGAGATCTGCCTACCTCTGTCTCCCGAGTGCTGGGATTAAAGGTGTGTGCTACCACGCCTGGCTTTACATGTAAAAATTTTGTGTACCCAAGATATACAATTTGATATTTTGGTATTAAAACATCTTCATGTATTATGGCTTTTAACATGTTTGAGTGTTTCCCCTATGTATGTAAGTGCACCACATATGTGCAATGCTCAGAGAGGCCAGAAGAGGGTGTTGGAGACCCTGGAACTGGAGTTACAGAAGGTTGTTAGCTACTATGTGGTTGCTGGGAACCAAACCAGGTCTTCTCCAAGAGCAGCCAGCGCTCTTAACCACTGAATATAGGTCATGACCTGGAAGACACTATACCCTTGTCACGTTGTTTGGACCACCTTCCTGTTTCTCTCTGCCTTCCTCCCTCTGCACCAGCCACACTTTCCTCTCATTAGTCTCTATTCTTCTGACACGTGGGACACACTTCCACATTGCATCTGCTGTTCCTTTGGCCTTAGACATTCTTCTCCTAGAGAGCTTTATAAGTATTTCCCCTGTTCTGGTTAGTTTTAACTGCTGATTTGACACTGTTCAGGGTCCGTAAAATTCCCTAAATTGACCACTCGGACACTGAGTATCAGTAAAAAGGAGCGCTTTATTGGAGCCAACTGGTTGGGGACACAGACAGTCTCGGGAGCTGTACTGTGCCCCTGAGCAGTGAAAATGCAGGGCTTTTAAGCAGAAAAACCACAAAAACTACAAAGCAGGGGATGTCCATAGAAACTATACACAGAATAACCAGGAAAGGATTGGAACAATCTAGGGATGATTTCCAGAGACTTTACCTATACAGCCATTGGCTGTCTTAGCTGGGTCAGAATGTTCTTTCTCTAGCCCCAGATGGCTGATTTCCAGAGACTCTACCTATACAGCCATTGGCTGTCTTACTTGGGGCAGAACATTCTTTCTCTTCTGCCCCAGATTATTCCCATAGAGACCATCACAGATATATCAAGTATACTGTCATTGGCTAGCTTACCTAGGGCAGAACGTTCTATCTCTTCTGCCCCAGACCATTTCCATAGAAATCATAAACAGATACCAGGAAAGGGTTTGAACAATGAAGGGGATTTCCAGAGTCAGGTGGAAGGCAGCTTTTTCTCAGAAGATAGGGAGGGGGTCTGAGGGGCCCTCTCCTTCAACACAACCTAGAATCATCTAGGAAGGGAGCCTTCAACTGAGGAACTTCCTAAATCAGGGTGGCCTGTGACATGTCTGTGGGGGATTATCTTGACTGTTAATTGATGTAGGAGGCTGCCCACTGTGGGCAGCACCATTCCCTATGCAGGGGGTTCTAAACTATACAGGAAAGCTAGCCAAGTACAATCCCACCTGCCTGCCTGCCAGCAAGCATCACCTTCTGTGGTTCCCGTCATGCTGTTTCTTTGGCTGTGGCGTGAGCTCCTTGGTCAGAGCTAATGCTGTGTGGAAGAAAAAGCGGGCTGCCTCCAGGATCCTACCTTGAGTTTCTGCCTTGGCTCTCTTCAATGATGGTCTGTGCCTTGAAATTGTAAGCTGAATAAACCCTTCCTCTCCTAAGTTGTTTTTGGTCAGAGTGTTTTTTATCACAGCAACAGAACAAAAACTAAAACAGCTCCTCTGCAGGTCTTTGTTTGAATCTCTACCCCCTTTTCTGTGAGCCCTTACCCAAAGGGTCCATTGAAAGTTAACAAGTCATGGGCACTGTCACAACACCCCCCTCCTTTCCTTTAGCACATATTTCTGAATGTGCTAAACGGAGTCTTTATCTGGCTTGTTTACTGACTGTCTCTCAATCTGAAATGTAAGTGCTGCGTGCAAAGATCAGTGTCTGCCTTCATCTTTTGTTATTCCTACAATATCTGGAACACTGACTGACACATAGCAGCAGCTTAGTAATTATGCTTTGAATTTCCTACCCATTTAACAAGAGCATTTCTTTTTTCCATAGTACAGTTTTCTTCTTCCTCCCCACAACCCCACTGGCGAGCTGAAACTAAACTGCAGAGGTGTTTAGGAGACTCACGATCCTGGCTTTGATGTTTCAGTCCTCTTTGGCTGGAAGTTCTTGATGCTGGGTGACTAAATCAGAAAGAACTAGAGCACTTGGAGGACCCCATGCAGAGCCATGGATTCCAAAAGTTCACTTAGAAGTCAATTGTTTGGACATCCTGAACTTATTTTCAGAACACCAGTGGGCACAGCTAAGCAACTGCAGGGCAGTCTGAGACCATTTCAAGGTGCTAGAAACTGGAACCAGATCTGTCCTCTGGAAAGGGCTGGCCCTGGAAGGAGAGGAGCAGGTGCACTGAATCCTGAGGGTTTTTACTGAGTTCAGAGGGGATGTTGCCTCAAGGACAGAGGTATGGGCAGCACTTAGCATTACAGAGGGCCCACAGGAAATGAGGTAACTCGAATGGGAAGTAGACATCAATGATTGGCCATCTAAGAGTCATGATACTTAGGAGGTAAACTGACCAAGACCAACAAGGCAGGAAGTGGTGGCTCAAACCTTTAATCTCAGCACTCAGGAGGTAGAGGCAGGTGGGTCTCTGTGAGTTTGGGGACAGCACCAAAAGGCATGCCCAAGAAGGCCCATAGCAGCATGATTTGTAATGGCTTAGCCTGGTGCCGATTCAAATATTCAGCAAAACATTCCATGCTGGGAAGTCACACATTGAAATTCCACTCAGCAATGAGAACCAATACTCCATTGCTCTGACCTGTAATAGGATCATGGTGAGCAAGAGGCGCCAGACCCCTAAGAATGTATGTGACACGAGTCTATACATATGAAGGTCAAATGCCTTCAACATTAATGCATCACGAAGGAACCAATTTGTGCAGCAAGCGTAAGTGGTTTCTTGAAAGCAGCATGAAGTTTTCTAGAGTCATATGATGTTCAGTTTCTTGATTTGGGTGGTGAAGTGTGCTTATTTTGTGAAAAAAATCTTCAAGCTGTGTATTGTACTTTTTAAAAATATACTAGCTGGGGGCTGGAGAGATGGCTCAGCAGTTAAGAGCACTGGCTTCTCTTGCAGAGGACCCGGGTTCGATTCCCAGCACCCACATGGCAGCTAAACAACCGTCTGTATCTCCAGTTCTAGGGAAATCCAACTCCCTCTTCTGACTCCTCGGGCATTGCGGGACACGGGTGCACTTACACACCTGTAGTCAATACATGCATGCACATAAACTAAAAATAATAAATAAAATATTTAAAATATACATACTAGGCATATACTAAATAATAAATATGTCTATAACTCCAGTTCCAGGGGATCCGACAGCCTTTTCCATCCTCCGCAGGCATTGCACGACATGGGTGCACCTACCTACATGCAGGCACTACACTCATACATATAAAATAATCAAATATTTTAAAAAATAAATTATTAAGCTGGGCATGGTGATGCACGCCTGTAGTCCCAGCACTTGGGAGGCAGAGGCAGGTGGATCTCTGTGAGTTACAGGCCAGCCTGGTCTACATAGTGAGTTCCAGGCCAGGTGGGGCTACAGGGAGACCCTGCTTCAAAAGACAAAAAAAAAAAAATTATCATCTTCAGCTCCACCAGCTACCCACCTCCTAAGGGTTCCACTTAGCCTGGTGCCGATTCAAATATTCAGCAAAACATTCCATGCTGGGAATTCCACCCCTCTAAACAGCACCACCATCTGGAGACGGAGTCTTCAAACACTTGTGCCTGTGAGGGGCTTTTACATCTGAATGGCTCTGAACTGCGAATCAATCCTTTCCTACAGTGCTTCTCTGAGGTGTTTGGTCCTGCGGAGAAGAAAGGCAGCTGGCATGCTTTTCCTTATCCTAGAAGGTGTTTTCATGGCAACCTGTCACGTAGCTGCTGGAGTCATGGCAGGGAGAACCCTTCACTGTATCTTTGAGTCTATGTATTTTGCATCTAGCGTCCCTCCCCAGACCCAGGGAGACCTGGAAGGGATGCGGCAGAACACAGAAACCACTGAGGGACAAAGAGTTACAGCTGACTGATCAGTAAGGGGCAGCCTTCCTCCTCTGTTGTATCTGTGGAATTTGTTGTGAAACACGACAGACTCATGTGCTGACCTTAAACAAATGTCTGATAAAAATATCACTCGTGGGCAGGAAGATGGTTCGCTAGGTAAAGGTGTTTGCTGCTAAAACTGACAATATGACACTCACATGATAGAAAGAGAGAACTGACTTCCACATGTGCTATGACATGCACATTCCCACACACACACACACACACACACACACACACACACACACAAAGTAAATACATTTACGTTTAAAAAATTGAAAAAAAAATACAGGCATGATGCATGATGGTGCATGCTTTTAATCCCAATACTTGGAAGGCAGAGGCAGGTGGATCTCTATGAGTTTGAGGCCAGCCTGGTCTACATAGTGAGTTCCAGGCCAGCCAGAGCTACATAGTGAGACCCTCTTTAAAAACAAACAAACAAACAAACAAAAAACTTGGGGACTGGAGAGATGGCTCAGCAGTTAAGAGCATAGGCTGCTCTTGCAGAAGACCCGGGTTTGGTTCCCAACACCCACATGGCAGCTCATAACCATCTATAACTTCAGTTCCAGAGGATCCGACACTCTCTTCTGGCCTCTTCAGGTATTACATGCCTGTGATGTACTTACATGCAGGCAAAACACTCATACCCATGAAATAAAAATAAATTAAAAAAACTTTTTTAAAGAACTTAAATATATCATTCATGGGCTGGTTATGGGTAAAAGTGTTGCTGGCTAGACTGAGGGGCTGAGTTCACACATACACACGCACACACAGACATACACACACACCTAAATGTAGTAAATTTTTAAAAAGTTACATAAAGAGCTATAAACAAGCTTATAGTTTATTGATTTATAAATCTATATTTCACTACTAACCTTGTTCTATTGAAACAATTCTAGCAGGATGCTGTATATCTTCCAGGAGAGTTTGTGTGTATATGATTTGTGCTTCTACGTGTCACTTAATGGATCCTACTGCTCCGAGACAGTCAAGACTTCACACATTTAGATGTATGCATGGCGTGACTGTGTTTGTTTTTCTAGTAGCTTATGAACCTTCTTTGGATGGGTGCCAGGTCTGTTTTTCCACTGTGTCCCTGTCTGGTCCTATTTCAGTGTCTTAATGACATTTGTTGGATGGTCTGCTAAGTACAAGTGTTCAGTGAGCACAGAGACAGCTGTACTCAGATGGACAAGTTTTGCTATAACGTATTCATTCATCCTTTAAATGCCTCAACTCTGGGGGCTGGGGATTTAGCTCAGTGATAGAACGCTTCAAGCCAAGGCCCTGGGTTCGGTCCTCAGCTCCAGAAAAAAATAAAAATAAATAAAAATAAATAAATAAATAAATAAATAAATGCATCAACTCTGTCCCTGCAGAGCACATTACCAACATCAAAGGCTGATGCACTTCGCTCTCTCCTTGACAAGTGGGCTTAGGAGAGCGGACACTGCCGGACTTCCTGACATCCTCCGCCCATGACGTCATCGTAAGCATTCAGCCGGCTCCATTTTGCTTGGACTTATGGCCACCAGCATCATCTGAGGTTACAATGTCACTCTGGTGGCTCGAGTCACTACTTTCCATTCCCTCCAGCTTCTGGAGTCTCATGTTAGCCCCAGGGGATCACGCGGCATGGAGTGACCAGAATGTCATTTGTGGAGATAACGTTACTGTTTGCCTCTACTGTCCAGCGCCCACTCCAGGACGGAGTGTCACCTGCTGTGCGTGTGACCTGAGAGGAGGGTCTAAGTGAAGGGCTTTGCCTGGGGTGATGTGGCCAGCAGAAAATGCAAACGGCACAGTTTCTCAGTGCTTGGCGACAAGCTTGGTCACAGTAAATGGAGATGAATTCTCCTTTCCATGCATAAAGTGTTCCTGGAGTTCCATCGGGATTTCCATCTGAGTGGAGGAAGCGGGATGGTAGGAAGCTCCCACTTTCTCACCCGGGAACCCTCAGAACCACCACTTTCATTTCATGTCTCTTCAGACCCAGCCCCATAAACAGCCCCTCAGAGGGAGATAGAGAAATAGGATGGGAGAGACCAGGAAAGCAGGCAGGGCATCAGAACTACTGTCAGACAGAGCCCCGTGGATTGTACGGAATTTCCTCTCTCAGTAATCCACAGGATCATCAAAAATAGGGTCCGGCTGCCTTCTGTGGCCCTGCAGAGTTCTAGGTCTGCACCCCTTCTAACTCACACATTCTGTTGGGGGTGGGGCACAGGGCAGTCCTTGCTAGCCTTCCGTGAGCCAGTTGCCAGGTTCTAGAGTGCTAGAATAGTAAACAGCTGTTTCTCAGAAACAGAGCTAGGGTTAGCCACAATCTCACATGCTAAATTTAAATTTCATAAAGCTCTTTCCTAACAACAGGGATCAGTGATTTTCAAGTGGGGTGGGGTGAAGGAGAGATGTATCTCCAAGGGGTTGGGAAAAGGAACCACTGGGAGATTCTGTACCTAACTCCCAAATCCCAAAGGAAGCTTTGGTCATGTGCTCATAGTGTCCCTGACATTTTGAGAGGGGCCTAGAAGCCCTCAGGGGAAATCAGACAAGGGGGTGTTGCAACTTCTTGGCCACTGGCCCTAGTGCTGCCGGTGAACTTTCTCACAGTTATCAGGAAGCAGCTAGAGGCCTGGGAATAAAAGGGGATGAGGTGGGCATAATTAAACACTGACAACAGTCAGGCTAAGACTTAGGACTGGCTGAGCCTTGGGGGCTGTGGAAGACTTAGAGGGTGAAGCTGGATGTCACCAACCATGTCATCAGAATGGGGATGGCTGAACAGACAGAAGGCAGAGGAGGGACTCAGTAAAGTGCCTACCGTGTAACACAAGGACCTGCGTTCTATCTCCAGAACTCATATAAAAGCAGGCCATGGTATGTGTCTGTAGCACTAGTGTAGGGGACAGGGGAGACAGATGGGCCCCCACAGCCCATTGGCCAGTCAGTTTGGCTAATTGGTGAGTTCCAGGGACAGAGAGAGACCCTGCCTCAAAAAATAAGGTGGAGAGCAATCAAGTAAGACAGCCAGTGTCAACCTCTGGTCTCCACATGCACGTATGCACACTTGTATGTGCACCCACACACATATTCACACACAAATGCTACACACATACAAAAATAAAATGTAAGTAAGTAAATAATTTTATAAAAATGGAGGTTGGAGCAAAGATTGAGGGTGGAAGGTAGACACTCCCTCCCAAGGTCAGCGTCTCAGATTCTCCTGCCTCTGCCCTTACCCATGAACTTGAGATGAGGCCTTCCGCTTCCAGAAAAAGTGGCACACAGGTGGACTTTGTTTGTTTGAATCATGACCTTTGAGCTTCAGAACACATAAGGAAAAGCCAAACAAGCCTATGTTTGTAAAATTTCTGGTAGGTGTCTGTTCCATAATCCAGGGAGAAGGTCAGAACTGAAGGGAAGAGGCTTTAGTTCTAAGACCACGCTTGAACTGGCCATTTAGTTATATAAATACAAGATGAAACCTCGAAGTAGAGTGGGGACCATAGCAGACACTCGCTTAAAATTACATGTCGATTGATTGTGTGTGTGTGTGTGTGTGCGTGTATGTGTGTGTGAAGCATGGACCATAGCACAAGTATTGCTAACCTCTAGGAGTCGGTTCTCTCCTTCCACCATATGGGTCCCAGGGATCAAACTCAGGTGGTCAGGCTCAGTGACAAGCACCTTAACACACAGCCAACTCTCTGAACCAGACAAACACTCTTGAATGACTTACTCAGGGATCTCCCATGGATGATTATTTACATATAGAAGTGGTTCTTAAGGCGTTCCTGAGACCCTTGGGCACTCTTCTGGGTCTGAACTTTTTTTTTTTTTTTTTTTTTTGAATCAGAGTCTCATGCAGTCCAAACCAACCTCAAATATGTAGTCAAGGATGACCTTGAATTTCTAATCTTCCTGCCTCCACCTCCTGAGTGTTGGGACTGTAGGTATGTACCACCATGCCAAGCTTTTTGCTGAAGATGGAACCCAGGGCCTCACGTGTGCTAAGCAAGCATTCTACCAACTGAGCTGCATCCTCAGTCCCCTGAACTGTCTTTGTTTATTTGTTTGTGCCAAGAGATTGCTATATAGTTCAGGTTGGCCTTGATGACTTGAAAACTTCCTGCCTCAGACTCCCAAGTGCTGTGTAAGAAGCGTGTACCACCACTTAGCTCATAGATTGTTTTGGGTACGTGTTCACCTGTATGCATGTGTATGTGTAGGTACATGTACAAGTATGTGTGCATGAGTGTGGAAGTTGGCAGTGATGTCCAGTGTCTTCCTCTATCTCTCTTCACCTTTTTAAAAATTTATTTTTTAGAAAATATTCTATTTATTTCAATTTTTTATTTTATGTGTATGAGTGTATTGCTTGCATGTTTGTAAGTGCATCCATGCTGTGCAATAACCATGGAGGTCAGAAGAGAGCTTTGGATTCCTCTGGAACTGGAGTTACAGATGGCTGTCAACTGTCATGTGGGTGCTGGGAATCGAACCCGAGTTCTCTGCAAGAGCAGTGATCTTAACTGCTGAGCCATCTCTCCAACCCCCCTTTTTAAATTTTATGTTTAAGTGTTTTACCTGCATGTATGTAAAGTGTACCATGTGTGTGTCATGCTTACTAAGGTCAGAAAAGGGTGTCAGATTACCCGGAATTGGAGTTGCAGGCAGTTCTTACCTGTCGTGTGGGTGCTGGGAACAGAACCAGGGTCTTCTGCAAGAGCAGCAAGTTTCTTACCCACTGAGCCATCTCTTCAGCCCCCACAACTATCTGGTTATAAATACTAGATCATTATTTGCCTTTGCCAGTGTATTACATTCTATATTGCTGTGACAAAACACCAGACAGAAGCAGCTTAAGGAGGTAAGAGTTCATTCTGGTCAAGATTTCAGTCCATCATGGTGGGGAAGGCATGGTGGAGTTGACGGCAGGACCACACAGTGGAAGCGCTTCCAACCTTGGCAGATCAGGACGCTTACAGTGAGACCAGAACAGGAGGAGAGTATAATTGTCATGGCTCAACCCACTTCTAGCAGCTACACACCACCAAGGTCCCACAACCTCTCCAAACAGTGCCACCATCTGGGGACCAAGGGTGCCAACAGGCAGATCTGTGGGAGACATTTCACACCCCAACCACAACAGACACTCTCCTGCCTTGTGAGGGCAGAGTGGCCTCCCAGTGCTTCTTGTCATGGGATAATGAAACAGACTGCAAACCAGAGAATCCAGATGTCTTCCATTTGGATGGATAATAAAGAGATGAACAAAATCCACAAAGCAATACCACTATACACACCAGCTGTTTCATAAAAATAATTATTTATAACTTGATGGTCCATGTAATGTGCATGATGTCATTTGAAAAAATAATATAGCATCTCTAAAACTCATATTTGAATGTCTAATGTAAATATTTTATTATTTTTTGTATATATGTGTGTATTGCCTGCGTGAATGTAAGTGCACCCATGTCATGCAATGCCAATAGAGGTCAGAAGAGGGCATTGGATCCCCTGGAACTGGAGTCATGGATGGCTGTTTACCACCATGTGGGTGCTGGGACTCGAACCCAAGAGCAGCCAGTGCTGTTAACTTCTGAGCCATCTCTCCAGCCCCTAATGTGGTAAATATTGATAGAGATCATCCACATAAATAAAAGGGTTTTATGCTTTCTCTGTTTCTTTTTTGTGTGCTTGGTTTTCTGTTTTGAGACAGGGCATCATGTAGCCCTGGTTGGCCTTGAACTCACTATGAATGGCCTTGAACTTGTGTGTGTGTGTGTGTGTGTGTGTGTGTGTGTGTGTGTTAACGTGCAGGAGTGTGTTCCTGTGTGTGCTTATGTAGGGGTCAGAGGTTGATGCTGGGTGTCCCTTCTCCTATTCTCCACCTATTTTTCCGAGACAGGATCTCTGATTGTACCTGATGCTTGCAACTTTGGCTAGACCAGCTGGCTATTGAGCTCCAGGGATCCTCCTATCTCTGCCCTCTCACCCCTGACCGGGATTACAAACTTGTGCCTCCATATGGCTTTTTGCCTGGGTGCTGGGGATCTGAACTCAGGGTATAATCCATGCTAGGCAAACATGCTACAAACTGAGCAATAGCCACAGCTCTGATTTTTCCATTTTTGAGGAGTATAAAGAAGTCTTGATATCAAACAGTTTAAGACCATCTACTAAAGCGCTTGCTGAGGGCCGGCTGGAAACCAGAGCACCCCTCCCCCAAACCAGCCTGAACAGGTTACTGCTTCTCCCTAGTAACTGTGCTTTGAGGTCCCTACAGGTCAACCATAGAACTGAGTAGCTGTTCCTGACCCTCTTTCTCCTTGTTCAGCCAAGACACTAAAGAACACAAACATCTTTGCTTCCTTGGTCCACTTTGCAGCCAGAAGTGGCCATGTGTTTCAGTTATCACCGATGAGGCAGCAAAAGATGTGGATGGAGTAGTTTTTGGGAATTGTTTCCTTTTACAGAAGTTACAGTCAGGAGCTCAGTTGGTAGAGCGCTTGCTGAATAAGTGAGCAGGTGGGTTAGGATGAGGGTCGGGGGAATCTCACGTAAGATGCCGCCTTGCAGCCTCCACAATCCACCTCACCTGCTGGTGAAAAGCAGAGGGGTAAGATCCACGGAAATCCAGACCACCGCAGCGCCACCACTGCCCCCCCGCAACTCTTCCAAACCCCAATCAAAGGGTTGTCAAGAGTTTTCATAATTTCACCTCAATCTAAACTAGGATTTTCATCTGATTTCTCATTATCTACTTGAGAAGTGTTCTAGCTAAATTTGTAGATCTTTGTCCCCTTCTCTCCTCCCTCCCTCCTTTGGCTTCTCTGCTCTTCTTCCTTTCTTGGTGCTAGAAACAGAATTTTGATGTTGTTTCTGAAAACAAACCAGAATCATGTATCCATGGGTCTTCCATGAGGAAATACAGAATTGTAATTGTTACTGCAAGTCTATCTGTGCTGGATGTGCTAAGCATCTCTTAGCAAACAGAGTGAAATATTGCTGTTCTCTCTCCAATGGGTTAGGAAGCGGAGACAATGTAGAAGCCGGTTGGCGTAAAGGTGTCATAGAACGTATGTGACATTCTTCACGTAGCTTGAGCTCATGCTCTGGCTCCAAATGCAAGAGCAGCATAAAGTCAATAGGTAACATAATGAGAGAGCAGCATCGTTCTCTGATGTTATAGAGGGTCATTACCATAATTTCTGTATTCGTTATTTTTCTATGGCTGTATAGAATACCCTTACAAAGGCAACTTAGGGCAGAAAGGATTTATTTTGGTTTACAGTCCCAGAGGGACTATAGTCTATCATGGTGGGGAATATGTGACAGCAGGAGCATGAGGCTGACCTGGCAGTCAGGAAGAGGGGAGGGAGAGAGAGAGAGAGAGAGAGAGAGAGAGAGAGAGAGAGAGAGAGAGAGAGAGAGACAGAGACAGAGAGAGACAGAGAGAGAGAAAGAGAGAGAGAGAGAACAGGCCAGGCAATAAAACATCAGAGCCTGGCCCCTGTGAAGGGCTTCCTCCAGCAAGGCTCCAGGTCCTAAAGGTTGCACTACCTCCCCAAACAGCACTACCAACTGGGGACCAAGTGATCAAACACATGAGCCTCTGGGGGACTTTTCTTATTCAAACCACCACAGTTACCTAAGGAATATTTATCTTCAGATAACTGTCACCATTGCTGGCAAAGAGTTAAGAAGTTAAATATTTATTCAGTCACCATACAGCCCACGAAGGTGTGATCTACCATAGCAATGTGATTTTAGGGTTTGTATTCTTGTCTTAATTCTTTTGAACATAGTTGATGTCACTGTTCTGAACCAAGCACAGCCATTATAGCAAGAGGTGGAGCTTGTGAGAATTCTTGCTTTGACTATCCTGATGTTAACCAGAGTTAGCACAGACCCAACAGATCAAGGGCTCAGTCCCACCAGACTATCCACCTGCTCCCCCCCTACAGATGTCAGTTGCAAGCCTCAAGTTGTGACATCCACTTCTAACCAATTGCTCCCATACTTTTCAAATGACATCTCATGAATATTTAGCCTTAGGATCGTTGGACACAAGTGGTCTGCTAAGCAGTACACACCAAAGGTTTTACCTTATAGTCACAAGGACATCAGTTCAGTGGCAGAGGTTGGTAGTAGTGGCTACTAAGGGCAGTAAGGACAGCCAAGGCTCTGGATCTGCTTGATTAATGATGAATTTTCATTGACCACTTGAGTGGACTCAGAATCACCTGGGAGACACACCTCTAGGCACATCTGTGAGAACATTTTCAGAGTTTAACTGAGGAGGGAATGTGTGCAGTATCACCCATGGGCTGGAGTCCTGGAATAAAAAGGAAGGAAGGAGAAAGTGGGTGGGCACTAGCGCTCATCTCTCTCTGCTTCCTGGCTGTGGAGGCAGCGTGACCTGCCACCTCAAGCCCCTGCCAGCACACCTTCCCTCCACAGTGGGCTGTACCTTTGGAGGCCGATGACATCAGCCCTTCCTTTCTTACGTTGCTTTTGTCATATTTAGTTACAGCAGCAGGAATTATACCACAGTCAGCAACATTCATCTCTCTGTAACCATGAAGATTCCGGTCACGTGCAGGCTCTACAGTACAGAGGTGGGCTCCTCAGAGAACCTGTTTGGGAAGTGGCAAGCAGCAGGTCTTTGCTCTTTCAGTCCTTATTCCACAGCCCTGCCAAGGTGATCACATAACACAGGTTAATGCTGCACAATGACCTGCAGCTGCTCCCCTTAGGGAGACAGTAACTACCAACCGTGGGTCCTTAGGGACAACCTCTTTAAAGGCTGGGTAGGTGCCTGCACAACCCTATCCTCCTCTGGGACATTGCAACTTTATATTCGGAGGATGACAACTTTCTGGCTTATGTTGTGAAACGTTCTGAGGAACAGTCCTGCTCTAATTACATAGTCTCCCCGGAGCTATGGGAAAGAGGGTTCAATTGATTGTTACAGTCTTAGTGATTTCTTTGAGCTGGTAAAAGCTACCTAGCTAGTGTCTTCCCACCTTAGTCTGTTAACATCCTGTCATTCTAACAATCTTGGCTAGAACCAGAATCCCACTCTCACAGACTCATGAAGATGACCCTTAGCTACCATGGAGACCCAGACTTTTCTTCAGTCAGCTTAATAAATGTTAGCTTAGCCAATAGCTCATCAGTTTCCTGGTCCTTATGTATCCTTGGCAAAATTTGTCTAAAGTGTCTGTTTCCATATGCAAAATGCCAATTACTCCAGGAGGCAATATAAATGGATTTTGGCTTTGTATGTGTCTACTCTGTCAACACTCACAACTACAGTCTATATAAAACCAAGGGCTATTATCAGCTCTGACTGAAGGAAGAACAAGCCAGGGAGGTGTGCCAGGGTAGGAAAGCCCATCCTAAAAAAAGATGTGGATGTCTTCAGTTTGCTGGTAGGAAGCTCCAACCTTGACTGCTCACGTCAGCTTAGCCTTAGTCTTCCTTGGTGTGTTTCCAGGTTAAGCACCAAGCTTCACTCCTCTTAAGGGCAGGATTGGGGCAGCCTGAGAGAGAGGCTGGGTAGAGAGTGTTCTGCATGCCATAGGTTAGAGGGTGAAGCCCTCCACATTCAAATATAATGCCATTGTTCCCTCCCTGGAGGAATTCTTATTTAAAAATGCAGACATGGGGCTGGAGAAATGGCTCGGTGGTTAAGAGTACTGGCCGCTCCTGCAGAGGACCTGGGTTCGAATCCCAGCACCCACATGGTGGCTAACAACTGCCTATAACTCCTGTTCCAGGGGATCCTATGCCCTCTTCTGTTCTCTGCAGGCACTGCACAACATGGGTGCACTTACATACCTGCAGTGTAATACACTCGTAATGTGTAATACACATTGTGTGTATTACACTCATAATACACTCATATGTGTAATACATATAAAATAAAAATAAAAGATTTTAAAAATTAAATTTTAAAAAAGCACACACAAGGGGCTAGAGAGATGACTAGAGGTTAAGAGCACTGGCTGCTCTTTTAGAGGACCCAGGTTTGATTCCCAGTACCTACAAGGCAGCTAACAGCTGTTCATAACTCCAGTTCCAGGGGACCTGATGCCCTGATGCCCTCTTCTGACCTCTGTGGGAACTGTACGACATGGGTGCACTTACATGCAGACAATATACTCATACGCATAAAATACATATATAAATGTGGGTTTGTTGTGCAAGCCTGGCAACCTGAACTTGATCCCAGGAACCCACACAAAGGTGGAGGAAGAAAACTGACTTCACAAAGCTGTCCTCTGACCTCTGGATGCACACTGTGGCATGCGTATGCCACATCATATACCTGCCACCAGCACAAACTAATTAAATAAGTAAAATATGAACAGTTCCTAAGGAACAACAGACGTTGACCCCAGGCCTGCCCCCGTTTGCACACGCACCCACACACGTGCTCACACACACACACACACACACACACACACACACACACATCAAGTACCCAATCTTTAGCTCCACCTGAGTTTTCACAAGCCCACTCTCTACTTCCCATGTGATTCTGTCTCATGCTCAGGTTTGGCAATCACTGCCATAGCCAATGGCTAACATGACAGACTTCAGAACAGAAGTGGTCTTTGGGATCATGTGGTCTAAGCCCATGAGGATGCCCTTAAAATGAGGACTCTAGGGCACAGTGAGGCAGAGGGGGTGTGGAATTCATGTTCTACTCTTCTTCCCCACTAAACAGACAGCACCAAATGTTCATTTCATTGGTTAACTACTCGCCGCCACCTTGCCCGCAAAGCCAGCTCATAACCCAAGTTTAAAGATGAGGAAATCCAAATGCCACAAGTGTTCAATGAGTCGACAAGTGGAGCTGGGACTTAAACCCTGAGCTCCTAAATCCCCTCACTAGGCCTTCAGGTAATGCGAGATGGCCGACAGGTGGGCTGAGCAGCTTTCTACCAGCCCCATAGCCTCAAATCCCAGCTCCCAGCAGCCCAGCCTGGCTGGCTCAGGGATTGTACTGTTCAAAATGGTTCATTTTGGGATGGGGAGGTAACTTAGTAGTCAAACGCTTGCCTTACAAACACCAGGATTTGAGTTCTATCCCTAAACCCTAGTGAAAAAAAGCTGGTGGGGCTGACCAAATGGCTCAGCAGGCAAAAGCACTTGCCACCAAGCCTAACCACCTGTGTTTGAAGAAGAGTGCAACTCTGCAAGTTGTTCTCTGACCTTCACATACATTTTCACACACACACACACACACACACACGTGTGTGTGTGTGTGGGAAATCAATAAATGTGATAAAATAAAAACTGGGGCACAGTGGCATGTACTGGGATCCTAGTGCTGGGGAGTTGGTGACAGGCAGATCCGTGGGGCCCACTGCACAGTCAACCTAGCCTAATGGGTAAGTTCTAGGCCACTGAGAGACCCTGCCTAAGAAAAAAAAAAAAACGAAAAAAAAGAAAGATGGAGGATTGGTGCCACCTGAGGAACAGCACGCGAAGCTGTCTGGTTTCCATACATACACATGCCAATACACTTGTGCACCCACATACACATGTGCCCCCGCCCCCAAAATGGCTAATTTTGGTGGAACCAAGGATTCAGGACTGTGTTGTTTTCAGGAAGTATAATCACGAAGCACACTGAAGGGGCCCGTTGCTGAGCTCAACACCCCCAAACTCACATCTTGACTATCCCAGGCAGGCGGGGCCCGAGGGTGGTGTGCAGCCCAGAGGCAGCTCTCCACAGGCTCCTGGGCCCCATGTCTGTCCCTTGCATGCCTGTTGTGAAGTCACTTTGAAGGCCTTGGCCTCGGCTTATCATTTTTTCCATTCTCAGGCTATTTGTAGCTCTTCCACCTGTCACCCTATGTGTTAGTCTGAAAAAGGCCCAGGGCAGCTTCAAGAATAACATGAGACTGGCGCAAACTCGCTGGGAGCACCATGCTTTCTTTGAGCGCTCCATCCGCTGCAGGACTGGATGAGTTTTCAGGGCTTCCCAGTTGTGCTGGCCAGCTTGAGCCAGATACAGACCAGGGGGTTTCTCTTGGGGCCTGAGCTATGTATAATCACTTACTAACTGCACAGTATGCTAATGATTAAAGAAGTTACTGCCCCCGATGCAGATTTGACAGTAGCTTGCTACAGAAGAAATATCTCTGGGAAATAAAGGGGGGGCATAGAAGAAAGTGAGAAGTGAACCCGATTTTCAGAGCAACTTAGTAAAATGAAAATAATCATGAATGAAACAGTACAAGAAATTACAGTGAATGTTAGTCAGAGATAAAGAAAATTGAGTATATCAAAGACCTGAGTCTAAAACCGTAAACTGTAAAACTTCCAGAAGACAAAATAGGACAAAAATCTGGGTGATACTGGCTTTGGTAATTAGTTGTTTTTTAAATTTTATTATTTTAATTTTATGTGTATGAGTGTATTACCTGCATGTATGTAAGTGCATCTGTGTTGTGCAATGTCCATGGAAGTCAGAAGAGGATGTCGGATGCCCCTGGAGTTACGGACTGTTGTTAGCTACCATATGGGTGCTGGGACTCGAACCCTGATCTTCTACAAGAGCAGCCAGTGCTCTTAACCTCTGAGTGATCTTTCCAGCCTTGATAATTAGTTTTTAAATACCATACCACAAAAAGAAAAATAAGTTGAGCTTCATTACAATGTGAACATTTCAGTTCTGTGAAAGGCACTGATCAAAAAATGAAAAGATAAGCCAGCAAGGAGGAGAAAATATTTGCAAAGCGAGCATCTCAGAAGAGATTAGAGGCCAGGGAATGGCTCAGTAAGAACAGCATGAGGACCTGAGTTCACATCCCCAGAGCCCATTTAAAAGGCCTGGTGTAGTTGTGCACAAACCTGTAACCCTAGGACTGTGGCGTGTAGAGCAGAGACCAGGGAATCTCTGGCTTGCTGGCTGCCAACCTAGCTCCAGGTTCACTGAGTGACCCTCTCTTAAGAAATGAGGTGGAAAATGATAGAGCAGGACACTTGATATCCCTCTCTGGCCTTCACGTGTGTACAGAGATGTACACCGCCGCCATGCACCCTGAATAAATGTAAAAATAACAAAAAAAAGATAAAGTAACATTGACCCCAATTCTCACAAAACCCTTGAAGGATGCTCGAATCTGAAGTAACATTAGAGATTTCTAAGCCTCAGATGTATCAAAGCTGTCAAGGGTCTCACAACTAGAAAGACCAGAACCTATGTTAGCCTGGCTCTAACATCATGTCTTTTCCGCCCAAGTACCCTGCCTTTCCAGTCACTGATGACAGGTGGAGCTGGAGCAGGCACCTCAACCTCTCAGCCTCTGAACCCTCATCTGCAGTGAGAGAGCTGGACATGGCCACTGAGAGTCCTCTGACTTCTAGAACTATAGCTCTGCCATGGTTTGGATGTGAAATGTCTTTCTCTGCATTTGATCTCAATTCCAGATAGTGGCGCTGTTCTGGGAGGTTGCAAAACCTTGGGGAGGCGGGGCTGGAAGAAGTGAACCACTGAGGTGGTAGGCCAGCCTTGAGGTTTACAGCCTGGCTCCAGGTCCAACTGAATTTTTCTCTTCTTCCTATCAACTGGGATAGGAGCAAGCGGCCTGAGGGTTCTGTTCCCACACCTGTGAGCTACCATGACCACCTGCCAGGATCACCGTGCCTTCTGTGCCATGAAACTGTGCTAAAATAAACCTTCCATCACTAAATTGCTTCTGTCAGGCATTTTGTTCCAGAGACAGAAAAATAATGAATATAATCTTTGTTTTCTAGCACTGGAGAAGGCTATAACGTGCAGAAAAGGCCACTTGACTATTACAGAAATTTAGACTCAAGGCAATTAAAGCGGTGGGGGGGTTTGGGTTTTTAAAATTTTTTAAAATTATTTTTATTTTATGTGTATGAGTGTATTGCCTGCATGCATGTAAGTACAGTGCACGTGAAGGTCAAAAGAAGGCATTAGACCCCCTGGAACTGGAGTTACAGGCAGGTGTTAGCTGCCATTTGGGTTCTGGGAATTGAACCCGGGTCCTCTGCAAGAGCGGTCAGTGCTCTGAACCATTGAGCCAACTCTCCAGTCCCTTGTTTTTCTTTTTTGATTTTGTTTTTCTTAAAAGATATTTGAAATACAGCTTTATTCTAAACAAGAAATGAGGCCAGAAGCAAATTAAGAGTTTACCACTGCCCATTGTGATGTGATGCGCAGCAGTCTTATCTTTGAAATTCAGGAACGGAATAACTGTGCTCCAAACAACTAAGTATACAAGTCCAAAAAAAAGGAAGGTATTTTTTAAATGCCATATCCACTCCAAACACCATTTATCTCTGTCAGTGTCCTAAAGGTGAAGCACACGTTCTGTTAGCTAGATAAGGTGGCAAGCGTGCTGACACCCCCCGCCCCCAGGGCATCACAGGACAGTTACCTACAGAACAAGATTTTTTTTTAATTTTTTAATTTTATATGTATTTGTGTATTCCCTGCATGTAGGTAAGTGTTCTGTAATGCCCACGGAGGTCAGAAGAGGCTTTCGGATCCCCTGGGACTGGAGTTACGGACAGTTGTTAGCTGCCATGTGGGTGCTGGGACTCGAACCCGGGTCTTCTCCAAGAACAACAGCCAGTGTCTTTAATGGCTGAGCTGTCTCTCCAGCCCAGAACTAGACTTCTTGCACAAGGCTCCAGCCTCACTGGTCGTCATCCTCATTTGGGACAGCAGTCATCCAAGCAACTTGAAAAAATGGAAAATCAGTGCCCCAGATCAAAACTACCATGATCAGGTCAACTCGAAGGACTAACTCTAAGAAGAAGAAGTACCCAAGCACCTCTAAATCATTCTCGTATTTAGTTGTTGCCAAAACTACCCATGCTGACCCCGGACAGGACAAGAACTGGCAAGGTAACAAACTCCAAGTTAGGGTCTCCAGAGAGCGTTCCAGAAAGCCAGAGGAAGCTGTTAAAGAAGAATCCAGCCTGTGCTAGTCCTTTGAAGGACTAACTGAAAGTTGAGCTTTCTTTTTAATTCCATTGACCATTAGTACAATAGGAATCAGGCATGACTAGGTCACTAAATACATCATCACACTGACCCTTTTAGAAAAAGTGATCTTTAAACGCCAGGTGAGGTGGCGTGCACCTTTAATCCCAGCCCTCAGGAGGCAGAGGCAGGTGGATCTCTGCAAGATTGAGGTCACCCTGGTTCTCATCATGATTTCCAGGTGGGCTGTGACTAAGGACACCCTGTCAAAAATAAAAATAATAAAAAAGAAAAAGTGATCTTTAAAAAAATTGTTCTGAGGGAAGGGATTTCATAACATAAAAATTTCCCTTTTTCTGCTGTTTAAAACTATATCAAATCATTCTATTTTGGTATTATTTAATAAACCATAAATTGTGTATAAATGGTAAATTGTGTTTCTACGCATAAAACTTGGAGTGAGAATTTACCTTGGCCACTAAGAGGCAGGTTCTCTAATTCTCAGAGTCTATCAAGTGAGAACTCCTTGTATTTTCTGTTGTCTTGAGGACTGAATTATAGGGGGCATGGAACTGGCTTTCTGGACCGCAAGACAACCACTACAAACCCACAGCATCTTATCGCTCCCTTACCATTGCCATGTCTCCCAGGAAACAGCCTTAATTATCCTTCAGTGGGGTTCTGCAGATGCTCTCTACTGCCTGACTTTTTTCCGTTTAGAATCTCAGGTCCCAGGGAAAGAGACACTCACAATGTAATTGATCTTTGAAAGATGTGTTTGAAGATTTCTCCTGGAAAAAGGAAATAAAAATTACTAGCAATTTCACCATTTTCCAGAGGGCCAGCATATTTGTATAAATGTTCAGAAATCAAGAACAATTAAAACAGTACACAATATCACATACAAAATACTGGAAAAGACTAAACAAAGAGGCTGGGAATGTAGCTCAGTGTTTATAGCTCTTGCCTAGCATAGCTGAAGTCCTGGGTTTGATCCTCTGCACTGCATAAACCAGATGTGGTGGCACACGCCTGTAATCCTCAGAAGGTGTATGCAAGAGGATCAAGAGTTCATGGTCAGGGCTGGCGAGATGGCTCAGCAGTTAAGGGCACTTACTGCTCTTGCAGAGGACCTGGGTTTGGTTCCCAGCACCTGCATGGCATTTAATAACCTTCTATAACTCCAGTTCCAGGGGATCTGATGCCCTCTTCTGGCCTCCACAGGCACAAGTGCACTTACATGCATGTAGGCTAAACAGTCACACATAAAAAATAAATACTTTTTTAAAAAGGGTTCAATGCCATCCTTGATTGCATAATGAATTTGAAGCTAGCCAGAGATTCATTAGACCCTCTTAACAACAAACAGCAGCAACACAGAATAAACTAAATAGTAAAAATTCAGGCTTTCTGTCAAGTAGAAGCAGCTGGCCTTTAGGTACATCAGTAGATTCATATATTGTGAGTGCAATTGGAGCAAGAGATAACAATTTTTTTAATTTATTATTTTTATTTTATGTTTATGTATGTATTGTCTGAATGTAGGTGAGTGCACCCATGTCATGCAATGCCCGTAAAGGACAGAAGAGGCTGTTGGATCCCCTGGCACTGGAGTTATGGACAGTTGTTAGCTGCCATGTGGTTGCTGGGATACGAACCCCAGTCTTCTGCAAGAACAATCAGTGTTCTTAACCGCTGAGCCTTCTCTCCAGCCCCAGGATAACAATTTTTAGTCTCCACCAGCAAAAACTGTGCCTGGCAGGCAGATACAGTCAGGAAAAAATGCGGTTTCTCCCGTGTGAGCACACTTTAGCAGCCTGTCTTCAGTGAGCCATCTCATCTCCACCAGGTCTTATGCTCCTAGAATCATTTCTTCTAGCCAAACTGCTCTCCAGGTCAAAGCTGAGTCTGTTGTGCTTTAGGGGTAAAATGTCCCCACAGACTCATGTGTTGAGTACTTGGGCCCCAGGTGGTGGTGCTGTTTTGGGGAGGCTCTGGAAGCTTTAGGAGGTGGGGCCTATGGGAAGAATGGATCTCTAGAGGCTGGGTATAGAGGTTTGCAGTCCAGCCATGCTTATGGTCCACTTCGTGCTTCCTGGTCTGCTGAAGTGTGAACAAGCAGCCTCGTACCACTGCTGCCATAGCCACAGCCACCCTGTCACACCCTCCCAGGAGGAACTGCACCCCAGGAGCCTGAAAATCTCCTTCATCCCTTATACTCTTTGTCAGGTATTGTCACGGAGATGAGAAAACATTTTCTCAATCCAACTGCTCATTGAGAACGGGCTCCAATTACCAACAATGCCTGCATCCACCCACCAACCATGTCAGGAATTTAGAAGGAAGCCTAGGGGCCTTCTTCCACTTCCTCTGCCTCCACTGAATCAGTTAAAACATCCTCTTTCTGTTTTCCAAATGCCCCTTACTCCACTGTCTTTCAACTACCTCCTTTGTCAAGGTCTTAGTTCCCTCTGAGTCATTGTGGTTGGAATGACCTTCTTACCTGAAAATCCAACCATACATGTTCATGTTTGAGAGTCTATCCAGACTTACAGAACATATCTCAACCATCCACTGTTCAGTACGAAGCCCTGGTCCACCACATTTTGTATCAGTACACGGATTCAGGTATCCAGTCTTGTATTCTGCCACGCCCCCGCCTCCCCCACCACTTCACGTTAGACCTCCATGGATTTGCACATGTTGTTCTTCCTAAATACTGTTCCCAGCTTATGAACCTGAAAGAGTCCAGGTCTTTTATTACTTGATTCAGAGCCCCCCCCCCCACCCTGTAAAGTCTACTTTTTCTCTCTTAGTTACAGTCTGTGTATATTCTTTTATTGTATCTACTTTTCTTTTTTGTTTTGTCTCCCTGTAGCCCCGACTGGCCTGGAGCTTACTATGTGGACAAGGCTGGCCTTGAACTCACAGAGATTCGCCTGCCTCTGCCTCCCAGGTGCTGGGATTAAAGGTGTGCGCCACTATGGCCAGCTACTACGGCTATTAAAGTATTGTCCTGGGGCTCTTGGTTTTGTATGAGTCTCTCCTTCAATATGCCAACAATTTGCTTTCTTCTCGGAATCACCAACACCTGCCATGGGGCTTGGCAGGCAGATACAGTCAGAAAATGCTTGCTGAATGAAGAGGTAAATGAACAGCATTGGTATAAATCATATGACCACTCCTTTCATTACGTGCCTTGTCTAATCATTGGGCTGAAAGAGAACTGACTCAGAAAAAGTTCTAAAAACTCCCATTTGTCAAATGGCGGGAGTGGTTCCGTGTTGTGATGAGTCATTCAAGAACTTCACTTTCCTACAATGTGTCTGGAAAATTCTTTTGTATTTTGATCCTTTAGGGATAATCATTATACTAAATTCAAATATTTCACCAGAGTATATGAACAGGTTGGATCAGAATCAGGTAAAATAAGATACAGAGATGATCGCTTTTAAGAGGAGAGAATGGGGACTGGAGAGATGGCTCAGTAGTTACGAGAGTGTACTGCTCTTGAAGAGAGGACTGGAGTTTGGTTCCCAGCACCTAAGTTGGGCTGCTCATAACCATTTGTAACTCCAACTCTAGGGGATCAGACACTGTCTTCTGGACTTTGCAAGCACCTGTAGTCACATGCGTACACATATACATGCATGCACACACACATAAATAAAATATAGAAAGAGGAGAGAACAGGCTGTATTGACTGTGTTAACTTCTTGTCTGTTGCTGTGATAAAGAATCAATTTAGGGAAGAAAGGGTTTATTTGGCTTGTGATTCTAGGTTAGAGTCCGTCACTGCGGAGACATCAGGGCGGTAGATGCAGCTAGTCCCATTGTGTCCCCAGTTAAGCACAGAGAGAAGGCATACGTGCCTGTACTCAACTTGCCTTCTCCATTCTTATACAATCCAAGACCTAAACGCAGGGAATGGGGCCACCCACAGTGAAGTATGCCCTCCCTTATGAATTAACATAATCAAGACCATCCTCCACAGACATGCCCACATCAGCCTGATCTAGATCACCTCTCAAACGGACTTTCTTCTCAAGTGATTTTATTGACTTGATAATTATTTTGAGTGGCCTACTGTGTGTCAAACACTATTCTAGATTCTGGGAACAATGTGAGCTGATGTTCTTGACACTCTTAGCGCATGTCTGGCAAATATCAATGTGTGATAGGTACAGTGATTAGTTCTGTACTGGTCCCAACATTTGCAATTCAGGCGTCAATATTGCAGAGAATCATAGATATATCAGTGATGTGAAAGATGTGTTTTTTTGTCATCTTCATGTGTGTGTGGTGTGTGTGTTTGCATGTGTGTGGGTGTACGTGTGTGTATGCATGTGGAGGCCCAAGGTTGACTTCTGGAGTCTCCCTCAATTAGTCTCCACTTTCTCCATCAAGGCAGAGTCTCCCAGTTAAATCCAGAGCTCACCTATATGGCTAATCAGCTTGCTCTGGGAGCCCGTGACTCCATTTTTCCAGTGCTGAAATTACAACCGGGCTGGCACACCCACCCGGGCTTTACATGGACACGGGAGGTCTGAACTCTGGTCCTCACACCTGTGTGGCGAAACTTTAATCACTGAACCATTTCCCCGACTCAAAGCTGCTTTGAAGGATTATTCTAG
This sequence comes from Nannospalax galili, assembly GCF_000622305.1. Taxonomy (NCBI): domain Eukaryota; kingdom Metazoa; phylum Chordata; class Mammalia; order Rodentia; family Spalacidae; genus Nannospalax; species Nannospalax galili. The sequence goes on along the minus strand of NW_008352265.1, from coordinate 51,456 downwards.
TAATCACCCATGTTCTAGTCAAAAGTACAGAACACAGGTATGTACTTCATAATGGCAGTCCAGTCAACGATGGACTTCATATCCAGTCAGTCCCATGAGATCATAATGGAGCTCAGAAATTCCTACGTCCTAGTGATGCTGTAGCCATTGTAGCGTCTTAGCTGAACACATGACTCGGGTTCGTAGAGATACGGTTGTAAACAATCTAACTCAGCTGTCAATCATGTCAAGAATAGCATATCCCAGGGTGGATCTTGAAGGATGAGTGCAGCCAGGGGCAAAGTCTCTTCTGTAGATTCAAGTTTGCCAAAATGGATACCGAGGGAAGTAAAGCCAGACAGAGACAGGGAGTCCGAAAGCATTGCTGGACTAAATCACAGACTTCAATGGAAAGGGAAAAAACCACAAGGAACGGAAGAACCCAGGGTGTGGAAGTGGGACACGAGTGCACTAAACGAGTGAGTGGACCCCAGAGAGCACCTGATGCGGTGCTTGTTAAGATGTCGGCATCAGCTACATTCTCTGTGACGGATCTGTTGGTTCAAATGGCTCTCCGGGTCGGGGAGACTGTGATGGTGAAGCTTGCCTTGACACACCTGGGAAGAGGGAACCTCAGCTGGGGGGGCGGGGGTTCCTGGATCAGACTGGCCTGTGGGCATGTCTGTGAGGCATTTCCTTGATTGCTAATGGATGTAGGATGGCCCAGCCCGCAGCGAGGGGCACCACCCCGGCCAGGTGGGCCTGGGCTGTATAAAAGGGCTCTGTGACCATGAGCCAGGGAGCAAGTCAGTAAACAGCATTCTCCCATGCTCCTGCCTCTGGTCCTGCTTGAATTCTGGCCCTGACTTCTCTCAGTGATGAACTGTGACCAGAAACAAGGCTCTTTTCCTCCCCAAGTTATTTTTGGTTGTGGCCTTGATCATGGCAATTGAACAGCAAACTGGGTCCTCTGCAAGAACAGCCAGTGCTCTTAACCGCTGAGCCATCTCTCCAGCCCCCGGAACACAACTTTTAAAAATAACTATTTATTTATTTTTATTTGGACAAGTGTCTTGATTGTCTGTGCATATGCTGGTATGTGTGTAGTACCTCTGAAGGCCAGAAGTAGGCGACATAGCTGCTGTGTGGGTGCTGGGAATTGAACTCAGGTGTTCTGGAAGAACAGCAAGTGCTCTTAACCCCAGAACACAATTTTTGAACAAATGGATTTCTGAAAGTTCTTACCCTGTGACTCATACAGTTTCCTAGGACATGTATAATTTTTGTATCATCGACATCCCTGTCCCCGCCCCCCTTCTGCAATAACACAAGGGTTAGTGATCAAAAAGTCAGTCAATATCATTGAGATAATGTTGCCTCTAGGAAGCTTGACTTATGTACTAACTTCTTTTCTCATCTTTGTGACAAAATTCTTGACCAAAGCAAACTGATGGGGGAAAGACTGACTCTGCTTCACAGATTCAGGGAACAGCAGTCCATCCTGGTGGGGAGGGCATGGCGAGGGGAGCTTGTACAGTGATTTGTTCTAGCTTGGCAGCGGACAGGAAGCAGCGCCACAGAGCTAGATGTGAGGCTGGAATATGACCTTCAAGGCCTCTCCCTTCCAGCGACCCACCTCCTCCAATAAGGCTTCATCCCCCAAAGGTTCTACAAGTTTCCCCAAATGGCATCACCAGCTGGGGACCAAGTTCTCAAACACACGAACATATGGTTTCACAAACCACAGCATCCTGTGTGGAGGGACCCAGAATGATACTGAAACAGTCACATTCAAAAGGGACATTGCCCAACGATCAATACTGTGTAAACTCACTTAAGTTTAGAAAAAAATATGCTTGACTATGCATAGAAGAACTCCAGAGGCATTCACAAGTCTGTTGACAGTGGCTGTTCGTAAGGTTAGAGTATTGCATCTATGTGTACATTTATGAAAAAGCAAATTGAAACCCCACCAAGCACACTGAAAAGCTGGATCTGCACACCCCTCGCTAGTACTTTTCACTTTTCCCAAGAGGCTGTGAACCCAGCAGGAACTGAAGAAAGTCATAAACATCATCAATCAAAGAGGAGGTGGGTTGGTAGAGCACAGGGAAATGTCAAGGATTTCCTGTTGTTTCAAGTCTGTTCTCAACAGTAAGTAACAATAATTAGATTCCATTCTATCTTTTGTTACTTTACCCACGCTGCTTTCTGGGTTTATGAAAAAGACCTAGGTGTCTTAAGTCTGACAGCAAGTTCAATGGAAGCTCCTGTGGGTGGATGAAATGCGAACTTGAACTGCGTTAGTAGATGCAATGCTCAGCTCTTGATGATGTTCTGTTCCCTGAGCTAACAGGAACACAGGTGGAGTAGGAAACGTTATCAGTTATTATGCATGTGACTTGTGCTCACTGCAGAAAGAATAGTTTAAGATTGTACGGAATCAGGAGTGAAGTCCCCACGTCTGTCCCCCCTACCTTATTCACATAGTTTGTTAAAGTTTGGATTGTTTTCTTCCAAATACAGACATATTTTTTTAAGTTTCAGAAAGATTTAGTTAATTTTTATTTTATATATGTGAATATTTTGCCTTCATGTATGTAAGTGCACCATGTATGTGCAGTGCCCAAGGAGGCCAGAAGAGGATGTTAACATCATGGAAGTAAAGACAGTTGTGAGTCACCATGTGCACTCAGGTCCTCTGCAACTGCTTGTAACTACTGAGCCATCTCTCCAGTTCCGAAATACAGTCAAATGTATCTTTTTTTAAAAGTTTTTATTTTATGTGTATGAGTGTACTGCCTGCATGTATGTAAGTGCACCCATGTCACACAATGCTCATGGAAGTCAGAAGAGGGCATCAAATTCCCTGGAAATGGAGTTATACACCATTGTTAGCCACCATGTGGGTGCTGGGAATCCAACCCAGGTCCTCTGCAAGAGCAGCCAGGGCTCTTAATTGCTGAGCCATCTCCCCAGTCCCCAAATGTGGACATTTTAGAAGTGGGTATAATTTTCTTTCCTCTCTCTGTCTCTCTCTCTCTCTGTCTCTCTCTCTGTCTCTCTGTCTCTCTCTCTCTCTCTCTCTCTCTCTCTCTCTCTCTATCTCATTCGCTTGCTCGTTCTTGCTCTCACTCTCTCATTTTGTGGCTTGAGCTGGCCTAGAACTCACAATCACAATATAACCCAGGGAACCCTTGAACTAATGGAAATCTTGCATCAGTTTTCCAAGTGCTGGGATTACAGGCATGTGCCACTGTGCCTGATTTGATGGATATAATTTTCTTACACACACACACACACACACACACACACACACACACGCACGCATGCACGCACACACAATCACTTCTGAAATTTGTTTTTTCTTAAATGTTTATTTTTTATTTATTCATTTATTTATATTTATTTTTGAGACAGGGTCTCCCTGTAGCCAGAGCTGGCCTGGAACTCACTACATAGACCAGGCTGGCCTTGCTCTCACAGAGATCTACCTGCTTCTGCTTCCCAAGTGCTGGGATTAAAGACATGTGCCACCATGCCTGGCCCTTAATTTCTTTATTTTTATTTTATGTGTATGAGTGATTTGCCTACATGTATGTAAGTATACTCATGTCATGTTGCCTACAGACGGCATTGGATCCCCTGGAACTGGAGTTACTGTTGGTTGTTAGTCACCGTGTGGGTGCTGGGAACCAAACCCAGGTCCTCTGCAAGAGCAGCCAGTGCTCTTAACTGCAGAGCCATCTCTCTAAGCCCCTGCAATTTGTTTTTTAATTCTAAGTCAAAGACATCTAAATTTAGAGAGCTTCTATAATGTCCTTAATCAGTCACTTTCATATGGACATTTGTTGTATCTGTAGGGTAGATTAAAAAAAACAACATAGCCGGGCATGGTGACACACGCCTTTAATCCCAGCACTCAGGAGTTTCAGGCCAGCTGGGGCTACAGGGAGATCCTGTCTCAAACAAAACAAAACAAAACAAAAAAAGCCCACAATTTCTGGGTCAATTAAGTTTTGATACAGAAAAAATTGGGGGAGGATAGTAACAAATCGTTTACTAAAAGGTTGCATGGAAATCACATTATAGAAAAATTAGCTATATTTTCATGAATGTGTCTAGAAAAAAATAAGGCAGTGAAAGAAAAAGCTGTTGACTTTGTATATTCAGCTTGTATATCCAGCATGTATTTTCAGCTTGTATATTCAGCTTTTGTATATTCAGCTTGTATTTGGTCTCAGTGACCTTAGCCCTACCAGTTTATCTCAGTTATAAGCTGGGAATCATAGGGGCTGGAGGATGACTCAGTAGTTAAGAACACTTGCTGCTCTTGCTGAGGACCCAGTTGTTTTTCTAAAAAGATGTTTAACGGGGCTGGAGGGATGGCGGTTAAGAGCACTGGTTGTTCTTAACACCGGGGGACCCATATGGTAGAAGGAGAGAATTGCCTCCTACAGGCTGTCCTTTGACCCAGAGACGTGAATCCCGAGGGCTCACAAGCCAGCTAGCCTAGCTGAATCAGGCTAGCCCCTGACCGTTGAGAAACTCTATCTCAAAACAAATAAAGAAGGGGCTGGAGAGATGGCTCAGAGGTTAAGAACACTGGCTATTCTTGCAGAAGACCTGGGTTCGAATCCCAGCACCCACATGGCAGCTAACAACTGTCCATAACTCCAGTTCCAGGGGATCCGACAGCCTCTTCTGTCTTCCGCGGGCATTGCACGACATGGGTGCACTTACCTACATGCAGGCAATACACGCATATACATAAAATAAAAATAATAAAAAATATTTTTTTTAAAGATGTTTAAGCTGGGCGTGGTGGTGCACACCTTTAATCCCAGCACTTGGGAGGCAGAGGCAGGTGGATCTCTGTGAGTTCAAGGCCAGCTTGGTCCACATAGTGAGTTCCAGGACAGCTGGGGCTACAGGGAGACCCTGTCTCAAAAAGACCGAAAAAAAAAAAATGTTTAAAATGTGTGTATGTGTGAGTGCCTGTGTGAGTTTAGGTGCACCATGTTCATGTAGGAGCCCATGGAGGCCAGAATTGGAGTTACAGGTGGTGGTGAGCTGCCTGGGGCAGGGAAGGGGGGGGTGTTACTGGGACTGAACCTGTGTCCTCAGCAAGAGCAGCAAGTGTTCTAAATATGTGTACCCTGAAGGAGAAAAAAATTGAGTTATGAGTTATTATTCCTTAAACAATCAGTAGTTCCTAAAATTAAAGTTTTTCTTAGGAATGAGAACTGTGGAACGAATGGAGAGGGGTCTGGGAGGCCCCCAGAAAGGACAGAGGAGAGCTTGTGTGTGCACACAGTGGAAGAAGGAAGGCTGCAGGGAGCAAGCGCGGCTGGAATTGGGATTTGTGTGCACGTGAAGGGAAACTTCCAGCATGAGGGGACATTCGATTCTTCAGTTATGGAATTCTTTTTTTTAATATTTTATTTGTTTATTTTATATGTATGAGTGTATTGCCTGCATGCATATGAATGCACCCGTGTTGTGCAATGCCGCGGAGGTCAGAAGAGGGCGTCGGATTTCCCTGGAACTGAAGTTAAGGATGGTTCGTAGCTGCCATGTGGGTGCTGGGAATTGAACCCAGGTTCTCTGCAAGAGCAGTCAGTGCTCTTAACCACTGCCCCTTATTTATTATTTTTATTTTATGTGTATGAGTGTATTGCCTGCATGTAGGTAAGTGCACCTGTGTCGTGCAATGCCCGCAGACGTCAGAAGAGGGTGTTGGATCCCCTGGGACTGGAGTTCCGGACAGTTGTTAGCTACCACGTGGGTGCTGGGATTTGAACCCTGGTCTTCTGCAAGAACAGCCAGTGTTCTTAACCACTGAGCCATCTCTCCAGCCCCAGTTAATGGAATTGTTAAATCCTAGTTTTTATTACTGTTCTAGTTTGTTTCTCCATTGCTGTGACAAAACACTCTGACCACTACCAACTTGGGGAGGAAAGGGTTTATTTATCTTACATCTCCTGGGTCACAGTTCATCAGGGAACCCAAGGTAGGAACTCAGGGCAGGAGCCTGGAGGCAGGAGCTAGAGCACAGGCCATGGAGGAACACTGCTTACTGACTTGCTCCCCTGACCCCTGCTCAGACTGCTTTCTTATGCAACATAGGCCCACCTGCCCAGGGGTGGCACCACCCACAGTGGGCTGGGCCCTCCCACATCACTCAACAATCAAGCAAACATAAGATGACAAATTGCAAGAGTCAGTTCTCTCTTTCCACTGTATGGATCCTAGGGATCAAACTCTGGTTGTCAGGCTTGGTCCACAGGTGCCTTTATTTGCTATCTTGCCAGCCCAATCATGGATTTTTTTCATTACCATGGGTGTGGGCTTGGCAGTTGATCTGAATAGAAAAGTCTTGGAAATATGACAGACTTCTACTCTCTATCTCTAGTTGACTTGACTAGGCCTTCTGACTGCTTAGCAGTGGTTAACAACACCTCTGGGGGCTGGTTCTAAGTTTTATCAACTGTATTAGTTGACGGTTCTCCAGAGAAGAGTCCACAGAAAGTCCACAGCTGTGAGGAGGTCTGTAGGATCAGAGGCCGAAAGGCTGCTTACAGGCTGATGGACGGGAAACCCAGCAGCTGAGCTGGAGAGCAGAGGGCTGTATTAGTCATTTTTCTGTTGCTGTACTAGAAACACTGACCAAAGCAACTTATAGAAGGAAGAGTTTGAGCTTACTGTTCCAGAGGCATTCCATTCAGTCCATCATGGTGGGGAGCCATGGCTGCAGAGGGGGCTGGAGCAGGAGCAGTGGAAGTCAAGCTGTCACATCTTCAAGCAGGCACAGGAAGGAAGAGAGCAGCTGGTCTCCTGAAAGGCTTAAGAATTTGCTAAGCCTGTCCCCAGTGATGGGCTTCTTCCAGCATGGCCACACCTAAGACCTCCCAAAACAGTGCCACCAAATGGGGACAAAACTGTCCAAATACTTAGAGCCTATGGGGGACATTCTCATTCAAGCCACCACAGGGGCCATTGATGCCATGCAGGTTGAAAGCTGAAGTCCTAGAAGCTGCAGAAAGAGCCACTGGTGTGAGTCCACATTCCCAGGCTGGAGAATCTGGAGTCCAATACCCTGGGTGACAGCCTCCCGCAACCACACCAGCTCAGGAAGGTGGAGCACGTGTGTAGTGAGTTCCCTTCTTCCCACTGATCTTCCCATCCAGACCCCAGACTGTCAGACGCTGCAGCTCCCCACTCTCTTGTGGGTGCACATGCTAATCTGTACACACAGCAAAATTGTGCTTTCCCTGTTGCCTAGGCAACCCTGCATCCAGTCACATTGACAACAAGATTAACCATCACATCGACTGTTAGTTGTAACTCAACACTTAAGAGCACTTGATGCTCTTGCAGAGAACTTGAGTTCAGTTCATAGCACCCACATTGAGGGGTTCATAGCCATCCATAATCCCACGCCAGAGGATCTGATGCCCTCTTCTGGTCTCCGGGGACACGTGCATTCGCATGCACAGTCTCAGGGAATCCAACAGCCTCTTCTGACCTCTGCAGGCTTTGCATGACACAGGTGCACTTATCTACATGCAGGCAATACATGCATACAGATAAAATAAAAATAATAATTAAAAGAAAAATTATGGGAATCTATCAGGCACTTTAAAAACAATAATAGGTATATTGGAGATTCTAAAGAGTGCAGGAGAAACTCCCTGTCTTTCACAGATGAACAATACACTAAGAGAAATGTCACACAGGTATCTGCAACTTGAGGTGGTATTTCATTTGTTAGTCAGGGGTACCTGGTATTGAAACAGTCACTTAGAAGTTGCATGTGCTAAAAAGTACCAACAGGTCAAAACTTGACATCTAGGCCTTCATTGTGTATCTGCTTCCTTTACTGATTGTAAACAATTTCTGTGTGCGTTTGCATGCTTGTGTTCCTATGTTCCTGTTTGTGTGGGTGTGTGCATGCTGTGGCACACATGTGGAGGTCTGAAGACACCCTTGGGTGTTGGTCTTCCACTTCCATCTTACTCAAGACAGGGTCTCATGTTCACTATTACATACACCAGGCTAGCTGGCCCTCACTAGCAGGAGGGCTTCTGCAGAGAATTTTCCTGTCTCCCCATCTCCTCATAGAGTACTGGGATTACAGATGCACACTACTGTGTCTGACCATGTAGGTGCTAGAAGGGTCCAAACTCATCCCCTCATGCTTACATTGCAAGAGCTTTATCCACCGAGTCATTCCTCAGCCCTGTCTCCTCTTCTTTCGCTGAAGGTACAGATATCTCCTTGTCTTTAACACTTTTTCTCGAGTGACCATGGATTCTCCGAATAGCAGAACCTCTCAAGACAGATGACCTCTGCCCAGATGAGGGTAATTATTCTTGAAAGGGAGACTACACCCTACAGCAGAAATGATCATCTTGTAGAAACCAGATTGATTCCCTTGACTGATGACAGGGATGGCAACGTTTTGTAAATTAAGAAATTTTTACTATTTTAATTATGCTTATGTGCACATGAGTGTAGGTGCTTGTGGAGGCCAGGGTTATCCGATCTCCTGGAACTGGAGTTACAGACAGTTGTGAACTGCCATGTGGGTGCTGGGAACCGAACTGGGGTCGTCTGCAAGAGCAGCCAGTGCTCTTAACTGCTGAACTGTCTCTCCAGCCCTAGTAACAACTTCCTTAGCCCACCTTGGAGAGCCAGAACCGCTTCTTAACCAGACCAAACTGCTTCATCATGTCCTTGTCCCAATTCTTCCTCTGTTTAAACCTAAAACTCATGTCAGTGCAGAGGTGGACTTGGGGTCCATAGACCTCTTTATCTGCTTCTCTTCCCAGGATGGTCATATAGAGCAGTTCTCTATCTCTTTGTCACCATTTCTTGTCTCTTTAATTGGTGTACTGGGCGGTGAGCCTAGCTTTAGGGGAGGCTGGGGACCAGAATTTTGCCCTAAAGGCTCTGGTATAAATAATGTTTCTGGACCACGGAGGTGAAATCATCAGAAGTCACGTTAGAGAAGAAGGCTTTGCAAGCTCCAAGCCTGGGTGGAAAGCGAAACACTTAAATTTGTAAAACACACTGAAGGAGTCACCATCTGCGGGTGCTGAGCCAGTCCAAATTGTTAGGGGAACAGAAATACACAGAGTTTTCAACAGCTTTGTTGAGATATAATCACCATAGAATGAACTCTGCAGGTTTAAAATGTGTGTTAAATTTTGATAGGTGTACAGGCCTGTGAAACAGTCACTGTAATCAGATCATCTTTCAGCCCCCAGAGTTTTCTTTTTAAATGTTTTAATTACGTGCGCACGCAGGCATGCATGCCATGGCACGCATGTAGAGGTCAGAAGACAAATTTTCAGGAGTTTGTTTGTGCCACCGTGTTTTGGGGCCTGGTCTCTCGTTTCTGCTGAAATCAGAGGCTGCATACACGAGCTTCCAGCCAATTCAGTGCTCCCCTCTTCCTCCCATCTTGCCGTCAGAGTGCTGGGTTACAGAGGCCACCACTGCATCTGGCTTTTTATGTGGGTTCCTAGGGCTTGAACTCAGGTCCTCAGGCTTGTGAGGCAAGCACTTCTATCTCCTGAGCCATCGGTGAGCCTCTCTGTTGTATTATTTTAAATTCCCACCACAGTGTGTGAGGCTACGCATTTTCCTAATGACGGACCCCACTGAGCATCGTTCCTGCTTGGTGTGTCATCAACGTCTCTTCCTCACTGTCTTTTGGAGATCTGTTTATTGGATCCATTGATTCTTTACAGACACAGTATGTCTCCCTAGCTGACCTGGAACTCACTATGTAGTCCAGGTTGGCCTCAAACTTGCAGAAAGTCTCCCAAGTGCTTGATCACAAACGTGTACCACCGCACCAAGCTACTTTGGATATGTGATTTGCAAGTTTTAAAAATGTTTGCACATTACTGGGTTTGATTTGCTCAGACTTTATTGGGCTTTTGCGATAAAGGGAAATTGGTTGATGAGGAAATTGGTCTATAGTCTTTTTATTTTTAAACTGTTCTTGGTTTGGGTATGAAGGTAATGTTGAACTTATGAATTGGAAAGCATTCCTTTTTCCATTTTCTAGAAGAAATTGTGTAGATGAGAGGTTTCTTTTTAGTTGTTTGATGGATTTTGCTGGTGAAGCCATCAGAGCCTGGAGATTGAACACAATTGATTTTTGTCCATTGTCCCTACTTGTATCCTACAACCTTGATAAGCCAATGTAATTAGTTCTAGTAACTTTTTTGAAGAGTTCATCCGTTTCTCTACACACACGATCAGAGTATCACAATTTCCTCTGCCCACTTGTCTGCCTAGAACTTCAGTGTAACGTTGAACGATGCTGGCAGCAGACGTAACTGGTTTTTTCCTGATTGCAGGGGGAAGCATTCAAAATGTCAACATTGTTATAGTTTTTTAAAAAATTCCTTTATCAGGGTTGGAGAGCTTCCTTCTGGTCTGCTGAGAGCGTTCTATAAAGATGTGGGGTTGTGTCACATTTCGTTTTTATCTGTCACTTTATCTGTTTTTTGTATCTACTGAGATGATCATATGGTTTTTGTGTTTCAATCTGTTAACAAGGCAAATTAAATTTATTGATTTAAAAATATTTTGTTAATTTTTATTTTATGTATATGAGTATATTGCCTGTATGTATGTAAGTGCACTCCTGTTATGCAATGTCCATAGAGGCCAGAAGAAGGAGTCAGATCACCTGGAACTGGAGTTACAGACAGTTGTTAGCCTCCATGTGGGTGCTGGGATTTGAACCTGGGTCCTCTGCAAGAGCAATCAGTGCTCTTAAACCACTGAGCCATCTTTCCAGGCCAAAATTTATTTTTAAATATTAACCCCATATTGTATTTGTGAAACAAATTCATTTGATGATCATGTATCCAATTTGCTAAAATTGTGTTAAAATGTTTTGCAAATAGTTTTCATGAAGGATCTTGGGGGCGCATATAGTCATTATATATAGTGTACTAGGTCACCTAAAGACATTGTCCTACAAGCATAGGATGTCACATAAAGACATTGTCATACAAGCACACGATGTCACATAAAGACATTGTCATACAAGCACATGTCACATAAAGACATTGTCATGCAAGCATAGGATGTCACATAAAGACACTGTCATACAAGCATAGGATGTCACATAAAGACATTGTCATACAAGCATACCCTGCCCTTTGGGCATATTTATGCCCCCATATTTTCTGACCCTCCCCTCTTTTCTGCTCTGCTTCCCCCTCACATCAGCCCTAGACAGTTTCTCTCTACTTTCCTGTCTTACACACATATATGGTTTTATGTGTCAATACAAAATATAGGCTCTGCACATAATTGCCTTTCTGAATCTGACTTCATTTGCTTAATTTGTACCCATTTTCCAGCTAATGACACAATTTCTTTCTTTACGGCTGGATAGAATCCCATTGTGTATACATAACATATTTTTGTTAACCATTCCTTCGGGACACCTAGTTTGGTTCTAGAATTTAGCTACTGTGATTAGTGCTGCAAGCAACACTGATGTACAAGTATCCCTGTGATGTGCTGACTTGGAACCTTTCAGGTAGACATCGAGGGGTGACAAAGCTAGCTGAGTCATAGGGCAGATCTATTTTTAGGTTTTTGAGAAAACTTTTTAATGATTTCCATAGTGGTTGGACTAATTTACATTTCTGCCCAGTGATGTATAAGTGTTCTTCAGATCTTTATCTTAAATTTTCTTTTTTTTTTTTTTTTTTTTTTTTGGTGGGGGATTCTATTTGGAGACAGGTCCCTCAGCTGGCCTGGAACTCACTATGTAGACCAGGCCGGCCTTGAACTCACAGAACTCCACCTGCCTCTGCCTTCCAAGTGCTCAGACTGAAGACGTGCGCCACCATGCCCGGCTAATTTTCTTGATCTTATCTAAAGGAATATTGACAGCTCATTGCTGCTAGATGAGGAACAGCTGACCCTCCTAAGACAAAGACCTCTAGATAAGCTGACTAGATTCACCAGAGAGGCAAATAGTGGGAAATGGCTGGGGTGCCGACAATACCGCAGACAGTAGCAGAGATATCAGAGTATAAGGGCTCTAGTTGGGGGAGGGAGGCTATGGGAGGGTGCCATCTGGGAAGTGGGTGTATAGTCGAATAAGATGGTTTGGGATGTTCTGTGTGATACACAAAAAATCAACAAATAATTTAATAATAAGTAGATGTAAAAAGCATTACCATTGAAATCTACCTGATGACTTTATATCCATGCTCAGATGCCAAGGAGCTCAGAAAGTTACCGACTGTGACTGGTAATAATCTGATATATAGAGATTAGAAATGCATGCACCAACATCTCAGTGTTAGTAGCAAAAACAATTAGTCTTTCTGCAAGGAACAATACATTCTAAAATGAAATGGAGATCTTTTTTAAAGGTTAAAAACTCATTCAATTTTATGTATTACAGGGCTTATACTGAGTTCAATATTGTATTAACTCAACTGTGATCCTAGAGAAAAACTCATTCAATTTTATGTCTTACAGGGCTTATACTGAGTTCAATATTGTATAACTATTACCTCAACTGTGAACCTAGAAACTTCACCCACTTGTGAAAGAGATCTACTCTTGCTCTGGAGTGTGTTACTGAATATGTTAAAGCTCTAGTGAAAGGCTTCTTCTAATTATGTAGTTATTAAAATTTTTTAAAATGATTAAAAAAATAGTAATTTTTCAAAGCATAAAAATTTGCTCCTTAATAATTAGTAGATGTGAAAAACATTACCATTGAAATCTACCTGACCACTTTATATCCATGCTCAGATGCCAAGGAGCTCAGAAAGTAACTGACTGTGACTAGTAATAATCAGATATATAGAGATTAGAAACGCATATGCAAACATCTTAATGTCAATTGCATTAAAAATGAATTTTTACTGTATGAAATTGTGTATTTTAATAATGAAATGGAGATCTTTTTTGAAGGTTAAAACCTCATTAATTTTATGTCTTATAGGGTTTATACTGAGTATAATATTGTATAACTAAATAATTCAACTGTAAACCTAAAAATTTACAGCAAATTTTGAAAGAGACGCATCTTAGCTCAGAAAATTGTTGCTGAATATGTCAATGCTGTTATAATGAAATGCTTCTACTAAGTACATGGTTATTAAATACTTTAAAAAATTATTTTTATTTTATGCGTATGAGTGTTTTGCCTGCATGCAAGTAAGTGCACCCCTGTCATGAAATGCCAACAGAGGTCAGAAGAGAGTATCGGATCTCCTGGAACTGGAGTAACAGATGGTTGTGAGCTGCCGAGTGGGTTCTGGGAAGTGAACCTGGATCTCCTGCAAGAGCAGCCAGTGCTCTTAACCACTGAGCCATCTCTCCAGCCCCTAATTTTCTTTTCTTATGCTCTGTTTGGCTACCTTTTAGAGTAACTTGGAAGACATTCTCTCTATTCCTTCTTCGTCATTTCCTTAGTTGTGTTTAATCTACATTACACATGTAGATTCTTCTTTTTCTCTTAATTTTGTGTGCTGCTTGGGACTGAGGTTTGCGGATGCTAGGCAAGAGTTCTACTACGGGTCTACACTACTACTTCTGTATTACCTCATTGAGTACTGAATGTTTTTATAATCCTATAGATACTTTTGTGTTAAGTCATGTTTTGCTTTTCAGGCAGGACCAGTGTATTTAATCAAGAGCTAATGTACTCCCTCCTGAGTCCTCTGTCTATGATGCTCTGTGAGTGGTGAATAAAGCATGAATTGTTATCCCTGGCTTGTGGTGAGCCCCAGTGTGCATTCCCTCTGGTCCTTTCTGGGTGTTCCTTTCCTGGGCATTAGGTATTTTCCTTCCGTGCCTTCACTGATCAGATTCCAGGGGACTCCTGGAATCCTTCAAATCCCCAAGATTTCTTGCCTTCACAATCTTTCTCTCTGTAATTGGTCTTGTAAATTCTAGCAACCTTCTAATTTTCCCTCCTAGACAGGGAGACCACTGAGCCAGGCCTGGGTTCCCTTGAAAAATGTCCTCATGGGGCTGGAGAAATGGCTCAGCTCTTGCAGAGGACCCGGGTTCAATTCCCAGCACCCATATGGCAGCCAACAATCATCTGTAACTCCAGTTCCAGGGAAATCCGATGCCCTCTTCTGACCTCTAAAGAGCACTGCATGACCCAGGTGCACTTATGCACACGCAGGCAGTACACTCATACACATAAAATAAAAAATAACAAGCACAAAAAAAAAAGGAAGAAAAATGCCCTCAGGCAGGAAGCCAAGGCGGTCCCAGTGCCCAAGTTGCTTATTTCCTGCTTTGGGGATTTGTATCCTTCCTAGCCTGAAACAAAGTCTTGAAAGCCTCTGTTTCAAGTGTTTTTTTTTTGCCCAGATTTCAGACTTTTTTTCTAAAGGATAATCTATTTGGTGCAGTTTATTCCTTTAACCCGGAATCTGAAGTCTTCGGTTAATTTCTGAAGAGAACAAGGTAGTACCCTTTGCAATTGTTGATCCTGTGAAAATGTATCTCTGATAATGGAAATATATCTATAACTTGTTCAGAAAGCATGGTTTAATTCAAGATAAACTTTACATAAAGCTAAGGGCTGAGGCTGCAGCTCAGTTGTTAGAGTGTTTAGCTACTATGTATGAAGAACCAAGTTCTGTCCCCAGTACTGCCTAAACCAGGTATGGTTGGCATATGCCTGTGATCCCAGCATTCAGGAGTTTAAGGTCATCCTTGGCTACATAGCCAGTTGGAGGCCAGCATGTACTACATAAGAAGTTGCTAAGCAGCAGAAGTGTGACTGGGCAAAATCCTGACTTGCTGGGACTAAGAATGTTTTAAAAACCTTAACAAAATGCATATGTTGATTTTCTACATTCTTCTATAAAATGGTGCCAGGTGTGGTGGCACACACCGTTAGTCTCAGCACTCGGGAGGCAGAGGCAGGTGGATCTATGTGAGATCAAGTCCAGCCTGGTCTGCATAGGGAGTTCCAGGCCAGCTGGGGCTACAGGGAGACCCTGTCTCAAAACAAATCAAACTCCTCTGACATACTGCAGGATGTCAGCAAATTGGTAGTCTTGAATCACAAACAGTCCTGTAGCACCTGCTGACAACTTTTACTCAGTTTGGATATAAACTTAACTGGAGGTAGCTTCAATCCCAGCTTGCCTGCGTTAAACTAGGCGCCTAGCGCTGTATCCTGCATACAGCAGGTGGTTAGTACAAGATGGACTTGAAATTTCAGCCTCCTTGTCCCACCGGCCCTGGCTTCGCTTCCTTCCACGGCATAACTCGTGGAGAACAGCTAAGCAGGACTAGGGCATGAGTGGACACAGGCCAGCAAGGCAGGCAGGAAGGCATGGAAATGCGAGGCGAAACTAGCTACCAGCCGGTCATTGTCAATTCCCTTAAAATTATGGCTGGCAGGTGAGCGCTGATGCCTCCTGCTTGACTGGGTTCCTGGCATTTTAATATGGTTGGTTCAAGGTCTGTCCTTAGATTTCTTTAGGTAAGGGTGGGACAGACAAAAAAAAGAACAGGATTCGATGGCATTTTAATGAGGAAGAGGAGGAAGAGGGAGGGAGGGGATAGGGAGAGAACAAGAGAGCAAGGGAGAGACAGGAGAGGAGAGGAGACAGAAGGGGAGGGGAGGGGAGGGGATTGATTCAGACTCAGAAGATCCGAGACGGGAAACCTGGTGAGAGGAAGGGAATAAAGAGTGAGAAAAGGCAGAGAGAGGGAGAGAGAGAAGATCAGGAAAAGAGGACGGGGGAAGGGAGTAGGAGAAAGGAGGTGGAAGTAGAGGGTAAGGCAAAGAGAGAGGAGAGAGAGAAGGAAGGAGAGGAGAGAGACAGGAAAGAGAGAGAGGAGAGGAGGATAAGTGGGACACGGTAGGCGGGTGAGGGAGAGAAGATCCCCAATTACTATGTGGAGATACGTGGAAAACGTGACCATGCAAACGGCCTTTGGGACCAGCGGATGCGCTCCGCAGAGGGACCCGGCGGCGGCGCCTCCTCCTCGCGGAGTCCCTTCCCTCCGTGCCCCCCCTCCCCCGCCGTCCTCCCCCCGGGATCCCTCCTACACCGTCCTCCCCGCAGGGTCCCTCCCCGTCCCGCCCACGCCCCTCCCGGTCGCTGTCCCAGGTGTCCGCAGCTCAGGGATGGGCGGACCGGGGAGGTGGCGACCTCAGCCACCGCACGTGCTCGGGGCGGGGAGTGGGCGTGGCTGAAGGGGCGTGGGCGGGGTCTGGAGGCGGGTGGGCGGGGCCAGATACACGTGACGCGCCCCCCGGGCTATTAATCCCGGCGCCGCTGCCGGCGGCCGAGCTGCTGCTTCCCGAGACCCAGCACCCAGGCTAGCGCCCCAGGAGCCGGAAGGTCACTGCACCCCATCCGCCCATCAGCCTCCATCCTCCATCCTCATCCATCCTCCGTCCTCGGTCCTCCATCCATCCTCTGTTCTTCCGCGCTCGCTCCCCAGCCCCGGCCACCCAGCGCCATGAACCAGATAGAGCCCGGCGTGCAGTACAACTACGTCTACGACGAGGATGAGTACATGATCCAGGAGGAGGAGTGGGACCGCGACCTGCTCCTCGACCCGGCCTGGGAGAAGCAGCAGAGGAAGGTCAGCCGGGCCTCCCACGCCTGTCCGTGTCCGGGTTCCCACGGGGCGTCCCTGCGGTGACCCCCAGGAAAGCCCCCTCCACCCCCAGGGGAAGTGCTGGTGTGTCCCGTGTCCTCTCAGCCCCATCAGAAAAGACAGCACTTGCAGGACAGGAGATTGTGTGTGTGTGTGTGTGTGTGTGTGTGTGTGTTTAGAAGTGACATTAAGAGCTGGAAAATGGAAAATGTTGAAAGGACAGAACCGTTTCTCATACCAGCCCATGCTACCCTGGAACTGCGTGACCCAGGTCGGTTCTGACCATGACCTTGGCCAAAGTTGTACTCTGCCAGGCATGGCTCTGTTATTTTGCCCCAAACCCTTCTCTCCCCACTAAGACACCAGATGACAATCTGCTGTGTCCCACCTTCCACAGGTCTGTCTCAAAGAGTCATTGAAAGCCATTTATTAAGCACGTTGGGCTCTTAGAGAGGGATGCTGTAGGACCTTAGACCTTCAACCACAAAGTAATAATTATTTCACACTCTATTTATAGTTCATTGCACACAGGGGTGAAGGACTCAGCCAGCTTCCCAGGGCTCCCTTCCCATCCCAGTTGGGGCTCTCTGGAGACCCAATGGAACATTCCATTATTTCAGGATTTCTTCTTGATCCTCTTGGCTAGTGCAAGTAGGGAATGCTCACCAGGGGCTCTGCCTCTGACAGGGAACAGGGCCAAACAAGACAACAGACACCTACTAACCTAGCCTCATGGCAAAAGAGAGTTCCTAAAGCCAGCACCTAGTGCTTTCTCCCTATTTTTTGGGCATGAAGCAAGGATTTCCCTTCTAAGGGTCTGTTTTTACCAGTACTTTGTGTTGACTGTGAAGGCGGATAGGAGAGCCTTCAGCTGCCCTCGTGACTAATTATATGGCAGCATGTGGACAGTTGGTGTGTGATGGTTGAACATACACATCCGACTCTTTTCCTGTGGTGTTCCCTGGAAGGAAAAAGGCCTTGTGTTTGGGCAGTTGTCAGATAACCAAACACTGTTTTTATATCAGTTTTTCCCTTTTTTACTCTTAAAATTTCATTTACTGTCCTTACCATCCTTGTAAAGTTCTTTCTGTAACATTTCCACCTCAGTTTCTTGAGGCATTTCTCATCTCTACCCTTCTTGGGAATAAGAGATTAGGAGTGACAAATTCAAAGGCTGCAACCAGACAGGGCTTATTGAGAAGGAAACCCAAGGCTTGGAGGCAGGAGCATGCTCAGATCTCTTAGTGGGTGATCAGTTGGAAAAAAGTTAAACAGGGACTTTAATTTCTAGCAATGAGTGTTTTGCTTCCTTTTTCAGTTTTTTCAACCAGTTGATTACATTTTTCATGGTTAAAAATACTCAACGACTCCCAGGTTTTGTTTCAAAGAGTGGTTGTTCCTTCCTAGGAGCAATAAAGTGGGTTAGGGACAGGACCAGTCGATGACCTGTTGCTTTTGAAAGTCAGCATCTGATTCCAGAAATTTTTGTTGATTCTATGAAAGTAGAGTATGTCTCAGACAAACATGTCCATCTGTTTCCAAGGCCATCTTGTGTTTTCTGCCATATTTGATTTTTTAAAAATGTATCTACAGTATTTCTATATATAATGGCATTACTGTAATTTTTTAGGTTTGGGATTCCTGTGTGATGAATCATTACAATGGTAAGACACACATCTGAACGGATGTGTACGCAACTCTTCCCACTTTTGGTAGAGAACCTGCTCTGGTCAGTGAAATTGTGGGAGCCATGAGCTTGGTGCAGCAGTGGCCTCTATATTTGTCCTATGAGACACTGCTGGAGCCGGGTGTGGACGAGATGCCATTGTTTCTATTGTGGGCCACCTTCTCAGCACTTGCCATTTCAGTGATATGCCGGGTATGCAATCTGTCAACAGATGCTGGTGGCTCTTGATGACGTCAGTGGCGTGCTAATGGATGTGGTGCCTAATTATACCCACAGTTCAGAGGCTTGGGGATTGTGGTAATCCCTGCCCCCTGGTATGGAATGTCTTACTGCAGAAGGCCTCAGGAAAAGAGGAGTGCTTTTCATAAAAGGTCATTCAAGAGACTTAGGATGACTGTGTGTGGTTGCGGCGGCCACCTTATCTTTCAGGGATGTTTGTTTGACTCGTGGGGTAGGACTTTACATGGTCTGTAAAGAAGATTCAGAGAGGAGAAACAGTCCTGTAATATTAGCCATGGAACATTTAACATAGTAATGAGGGCTGGCGCTCAGTTGGTAGAGTGCTTGCCTAGCATGCGGAAGACCCTAGGTTCGCTCTCCAGCACTGGATGTGGTGGTAAATGTCTGTAATCTCAACATTTGGGAAGTAGAGGCAGGAGGATCAGAAGTTCCAGTTCATCCTCATCTACACAGTGAGTTTGAGGCCAGCCTGGGATACATGAGACTCTGTCTCAAAGAAACAAAAAAAACCAAAACAACCTCCCACCCCCCACCCCCAAAACAGTAAAGGTAACTGAAAAGATGATGAAGCTTATGCCTGGGGTTAGAGAGAGACTTTTACTATACAGGACGGTTTAGGGACTCCAGTTACCAGGTAACACAGGCTCCTTCCAGAGGCTGTTGAAACCTTAGTGTGTGGGGGTCTAGAAAAAGTTTCCCCTGATGAAAAACCATGCTCAGTCTTACCTCCAGGGGAGCCTAGGAGGCAGGGAACTTGTCATAGCAGCAGTCCTGAATATGTACACTGTCTAGAAAGCACAGGATGGCTGTCCTTATCCTCAGGGAGGCAAGTGCAGGTCTTTAGAGAAAACCGTTTCTATGCCTAAAGGGTCTTTCCATCCTTATCTGTGCCTGGGTCCATCATTGATGAATTTTCTAAGCATTCCAGTAGCCTCTCATAGTCACTATGGATATTCCAGTTTGGTTGCATTCTCTCCAATTTAGGTGGCCCTGTTCTTCATGGCTTGACCTCCTGGCATCCTGGCCTCCCTGCTAACATGAGGCCATGTCAGCTCTGGCAGCCAGGAATGATAGGTGTGTGGGAGCAGCTGTCTACAGGGTGGAGATTATACCAAGAGTCTGGGAGCCTGCAGACTGCCCCTCCAGTGTTCTGTGGGGGCAGTTGCTGTGAAGGGCTCTTAAAGGCATGGAGTCCAGGCTCTTTTTTGTTTGTTTGCAGTGCTGGGGATTGAACCCATGGCCTTGTACATACAGGACAGTGCTCTTTCACTGAACTACATCCCCAGCCTGTGACATGTACTTTTCTGTGGACAAAAAGAACTAATTGTTTGGAAAGATGGATAAGCTTGTGGAATGTTTTAGGTTCTTGCGACCTGGAAGGCCTCAGCTCTGCCTGCTGTTCTGTTGGACTGAAGTTGAGTCGCTAAAACCTTTTGAGCCTCCTTTTGTTCATCTTGGAAACAAAGATAAAAACCCTGTTTTTCTTGCATCACAGGGCTGTGCCTCAAATGGTTAAACTAGTGAGGTTGACACAGCTGCATACGCTGTAACATGATCTGTAAATGTTTGAATATTGCTGTTAGCCAAATATGGAGACATTTGTTAATTTTATCGATTGGTCCAGTAGTCATCAGCACTGTGATTGGACTTGGAGGGAGAATGAGGCACAGGATTTAGTCCTTAGTGACTCTGACGTAATGTGGGCTGGGGATGTAGCTCAGGGCTCAGTGGTAGAGGACTTGCCTAGTTTGAACAGGGCTCAGCTCCACCAAGACACAAAGTAAAATAGATATAACAAAATATCCCACTTTATTTTTTATTTAAAAAATTTTAACATTTAGTGGTGTGTGTGTGTGTGTGTGTGTGTATGTATGTATGTATGTGTGTGTGTGTGTAGGTGTGTAAGCTTGTACGTGCTATAGCATGTGTGTGGGCATCAGAGGACAACTTACGGGAATCAGTTTTCACCTTCCACCTGTGGATTGTGGAGCTAGAGCTCAGGTCGTTGGGTTTGGCAGCCTGCCTCATTACCCACTGAGCCATCTCATTGGTCCCCAGCTTTAACCATTTTAGGGATGCAATTCAGAGGTGTTGCATACATTCACACGATCACAACAACCAGTACTATTACTCGTCTCCAAAACTTTTCTTCATCTCAACCAGAATCTCTAGTTCTTTTTTTTTTTTTTTCTTTTGTCTTTTTGAGACAGGGTCTCCCTGTAGCCCCAGCTGACCTGGAACTCACTATGTAGACCAGGCTGGCCTTGAACTCACAGAGATCCACCTGCCTCTGCCTCCTGAGTGCTGGCATTAAAGACGTGTGCCACCAAACCTGGCGCCCCTAATGGTACTTTGAAAAATAAGATTTCTATACTTGAACATTTAGAACTTAAGAATTGTTTTATATGAAATGCTGGATGCTTGTCTAAGTTTAAAACTGGGAGGTTGAATAAGGTGAATCATTGTGGGTGGGGAAAGATGAGGAAGGAGTTTACAAAAGGTAGGAGCTGGGGTAATCATTAAGTATTAGCTGAGGGGAGAGAAACAGCCTTCTTAGGGAGATGATGTCAAGCCCTGTGTGTTTAGGAGGGAAGAAGATGTGATCAGTGGAAAGAGCAGTGTTAACCCAGCCATTTAGCACTGACTAGGCAGCTTCTCCCTAGTGTTTCATGGAGGACCCCCTCCCCTCACCCCTCATAAAGTAACAGGGGAACAAGTTCAGAGGTTAGGGTGCCAAGGAAGGGGAAAGCGAGGCAATACACTGTCTTGGCCCTCAAGTTTGGCTCTGTGGTTTTTTTTTGTTGTTGTTGTCTTTTTGAGACAGGGTCTCCCTGCAGCCCCAGCTGTTCTGGAACTCACTGTGTAGTCCAGGCTGGCCTTGAACTCACAGAGATCTGCCTGCCTCTTCTTCCCAAGTGCTGGGATTAAAGGTGTGCACCACCACACCCAGCCTTATTCTTTTGAGACAGTGTCTCACTATGTAACCCTGGCTATCCTGAACTTGCTATGTAAACCAGGCTGGCCTTGAACTCTTGAACTCACAGAGCTCTGTGTCCAGGATGCTAGGATTAATGGTGGGACTAAAGGCGTGCACCACCATGCCTGGCTTGCTCTGTAGTATGACCCATGATGTGTTTGAGGAAGTGTGAAGGCAGACAGGCTTCACTAAAGCTAAAGACGCCAAGACAGGGTCTGGAGAGATGGCTGAGTGGTTAAGCACTGGATGTTCTTGCAGAAAACCCAGGTTTGAATCCCAGCACCCACGTGGTGGCTGTCTGCAACCCCAGCTCCAGGTGATCCGATGCCCCCTTATGTTTTCTGTCGGCACTACATTACATGGATACCATTACACACGTGCAGGCATAACACTCATACACATAAAAAAATGCTAAGAGAACACGGCCATGTGGGTAGCATGGTGTGCCAGGCTGAGTGTGGCTTCATCCTGCAGGCAGTACAGAGCTCAGCAGTCTGAGCTAGGAAGAGCCATGTTTAGTAACTTACCAGGATCCATTCAAGTGGGGAGGCTCTGAGGCTGGGTTACCCAGGTGGAAGCCTATCCACCAGGAGACCACAGGGATAAGTGATGAGTATTAGGAAGAGCGACTACTGGATGCATTGTTGAGGAAGGCATGCATTGCTGAGAGATGAGGAGGGATGATAGGAAGGACCAGATCACCACACGTGCATCATGTTGGGCTACTGCATGAATCTAATTAAGCGGATATCATCCTCCCCATGGGTCTGAGAATGCAGACAGTGGTACTAATAATGGTGAACATATAATGAGGTGAGTCTCTATTAGCTGGGAGATGTTGATATGAGAGGTGGACTATTGACAGGATGTGGCATCATTCAGCACAGATGTGCCGGATGCAGCAAGCCCCTGTCTAGGGAGGGAAGCCTGGGGTTGCAGATAGCCTTACATGGCCAGAGAAAGTTTGTGTGAACAGAAGAGGTGAGGCTGCCATCTTATGTGAGACTTAGGAAGCCTCCATGCCCTTTCCAGGGAAATGATTGTTATAAATACACGTATGGTTTGCCTGAGACATTCGAAGGTGCCAAAATCACTGTTTTTGTATTTTGTCATGGGGAGTTGGATGTGGCCTGTCCCTTCAGTCAAATTTCCCAAGTATGTAACGTGAGTTCCAAATAGGACTTCTATTCATGTGGGAGGAAGCGAAGTCTTAACCAGGAACCTTAATTAACGCATCCTCACAAAGCTGTCACAAAGCCCCACAGTCAGTTGCTGCAGCTAGGAGACGCCCACGGACAAGGTGCAGGCTGGGGTAGGTGGGGAGCCACTGAGGTGTGCAGAGGTGATGGTGTGGAATCCGTTGGAGTCAGAATTCTGCCTTCGTTTCCTGGGGAACGGGACTAATTCTTCCAGAAAGAAGAGAAAAGCAAACACTGGGGTAGGAGGTGGGGCGGGGATGTGACTTGCTAGACCAGTTTCAAACTGAAGTGAAGAAAAATGTCTTACATGTAAATATGTCATTGGTGCTCGTGTGTGTGTGTGTGTGTGTGTGTGTGTGTGTGTGTGTCTTTTCTCTCATCGGTGAGAGACTTGGAGCTCTCCGATTCCGCTAGATTGCCTGGCCAGCACCAGAGATCCTCCTGTCTCTGCCTATTGGAGCTGGTTTGCAGACACACCCTCTGCATCTGGCTTTCACGTGGATGCGGGAGCTCTGAAAACAGGGTTTTGTGCTCGAGCAGCAAGCACTTCACTGACCAAACCATCTCTCCAGCCCTGCAGCGTAGTCTTTCTAGAGAGGCCCCAGCAAAGTTTTAATTTAGATATTTGTTGTTTTTGCGCAAACACAGTTCTGAACACAGGCGCATAGTCTTTCCCCATTGTTCCAGAGTGGAAGCTAGCAGGTACGCACTAGCAGGTACAGACTAGCAGGTACACGCTGGCAGGTACACGCTAGCAGGTACAGGCTAGCAGGTACACGTCAGCAGGTACACGTCAGCAGGTACACGCCAGCAGGTACACGCTAGCAGGTACGCACTAGCAAGTACGCACTAGCAAGTACACACTAGCAGGTACGCGCTACCAGGTACGCGCTAGCAGGTACATGCTAGCAGGTACACGCTAGCGGGTACACACTAGCAGGTACGCGCTATTGGGTACGTGCTAGCGGGTACGCGCTAGCAGGTACGGGCTAGGAAGTACACACTAGCGGGTACACGCTAGCGGTACGCCCTGGCGGGTACAGACTAGCGGGTACACACTAGCACGTACAGACTAGCAGGTACGTGCTAGCAGGTATGCACTAGCAGGTACCCTTGCACAGCTGCAACCCTGGTGGTGAGCAACCTTAAATGGACCTGCAGTCCCTCTGCCTTTCCCATGGCAGTCACTGACACTGTGTCTCTGTCCCCCAGCATGTGGCCCATCAGTTCCCAGTTTCCATGGAGCCTGCTGGACTCACCCCTCCTCTTGTGACCAGCCCCTGTACCTTCCATGCTTTTCCCTGCCTGTCACAGTGTGGCGGCCTCCTGTGCAGTCCTCTCCTGTGGTCATGCCTTCAGCCTTTCCTCCATGCTGCTGACAACAGTGATCTTGGAAAGACACAGCCTAGTTGAGCTCTCTTCCTGCCTAAGGCGTCTCTTAGGCTTTTCATTGCCTGCAGTTCATCGGTCACCACCTGTGGCAGCTCCTGTCTACTCTTCCATGTCCTGTAGGTGCCTTTTAAACTTTTTTTTTTATTGGTAGTACGAAGAATTGAACCCAGAGCCTCACGAATAATGGGCAAGACTGAGCTCTAGCCCCAGCCTTCCCCCACAGGGCCTTACAAGTTCCATTCTGCTGGTTGCCCCTCAAGTGTTTCACCTGATCCTTCACCTGTCCACAGCTCCAGCCCCTCCTCCGCCTGCTAGGACACCCCACCCTGTAGCCCTACCTCTGAGATGCCCGCCTGCTAGGACATGGGTCCCTTGATGTTCTGTCCCCTGCCAGGGCCCAGAACAGTGTGTCTGCTTTCTAGCCTGTTCTCTTAGCAGGCCTGTAGAGAGTGCATGCTCACCTTTGTTAAATGAACAGATGATAAATCAGCTTTCTGGAAAAAAAATGAATACAATTAGTTTTTTAATTTAAAAATTTATTTTCAGTATTTTAATAACTCATAGAGCTATATATGTGTGAATTACACCTAAACTTGTTCTATAGTGCTTTTAAAAATATAAAATGGGGTCAGCAACATAGCTTAGCAGGTAAAGGAGCTTGCTGCATAAGCCTGAACACCTGACTGAGTTCAATCCCTAGACACCACATAAAAGTAGGAGAGAATGGCTCCACAGACCTGTCCTCTGACCTCCACACAGGTACCCTGTGGCACATGTGTACCCATTCCCACACACAAAAATAAATTAATTTAAAAAATATATATGTAAGCCAGGCGTGGTGGCACACACCTTTAGTCCCAGCACTCAGGAGGCAGAGGCAGGTAGAACTCTGTGAGTTCGAGGCCAGCATGGTCTGCATAGTGAGATCCAGGTCAGCTGGGGCTACAGGGAGACCCTGTCTCAAAAAGACCAAATATATAATATAATATATAATTTTTTTCCAGAACTGGGGATTAGGCCTAATAGAGCCGTGTCCTCGGTCCTCTTTTTACTTGTTTTGAATTTGGGGACAAGGTCTTTTTTAGTTACTAGGCCGGCTTTGAACTCACTCTGAAGCCCAGGCAGGACTTTAACTTGTCATCCTCCAGCCTCAGCCCCTGGAGTAGCTCTGATGACAGGCCTGTGCTGCTGGGTCCAGACCTCATTCCTCAGAGTTCCAAAATAATAGAGTTCTTTGAATTGGTCCTGTTTTAAGACTGAGTCTTCAGAGATAAGGTATCATTTAAAAACAAAAGGGGTGGGGAATTCAGAGCTTTTGGAACAGGAAAGAAAATCATCCATGCAGATCTATGTGTTATAGTGACATATCACCATTTTTATTCAGAAAGTTCTCATAACCTAAATTTGACTTGAAATGACTGTACCAAATTGAAACTCTCCACCCACCTAAATAAAATTCCAAATTTATTTGTGATTCAGATAGGTGGACATTTAAGTTTGTGTCCTTGTAGTAAGACATGGAAAGAAGGCTTTGAAGATGCAGCGTGTGTCACAGTAGTGGGATTAGAAAATGGAGAACGCAGGGAGGGGCTCACAAGGCTCTGCTCCTAGTGGAAGGTCTGTGTGTGGGCAATGGCCGAAAGGGAAGGGAGACATTTTCTTCAGTGCTGTAGCTACTGGTAAATTGCCTGTGCTCTTGTAAATAACCTCCCACCTATACAACCCAATAGTTAAACTATTGGGTCTCTCTCTCAGAAGGGGGACTAGTTGGCAGAGGATGGGGATCTGAAGGAATGGGAACAAGACAAAAGAGGGTGACGGGGGTGGGTAGGTGATGAGAATGATCAAAATACATACATGTATGAAAATGTCATAATGAATGTGTGTAATATATGCTAATAATAAATATGATTTAAAATATTTATTATTTTTATTTTAATGTGTTTGAGTGTATTGCCTGCATGTATGAAGTATACTTGTGCACTCGTGTTGTGAGATGCCTATGGAGATCAGAAGAGGGCATCAGATTCCCTGGAGCTGGAGTTACAGACAGTTGTCAGCTACCATGTGGGTGCTGGAAATCGAACTCCTCTGCAAGTGAGGCCAGTGCTCTAACCCCTGAGCCACCTCTCCAGCCCAAGTGTTTCATTTGTTTTGACAAGAGGGAAATAAATGTGTTAGTCAGAGTCAATAAAAATTGCTGTATACATTAAAAATCTATTCTTCTTAATGTCCATTACAACATGGTGAGAGAGAGGGAGGGAGGGAGGGAGGAAGGGAGACAGAGAGCAGAGAGAGGCATGTATGTGCTTGGAACAGACTCAATTTTTTAGTGACTCTTAGAACCATATGGTTAAATGTGCAAATGTGAGATCGTGTTGGATAAATGGGAGCTGTCTTTAAAAAGAAGCTGCAGTTGAGTTTTGTGCAGATAACTGTGCCTGAGGCTGCAAAGGCTATCTTTGAGAGTCATACGGAGTCATCAGACTTGGGACGCAGTGGTGAGAGGTGTCCAAGGAGTTCAAGGTCATCCTTAGCTCCGTAAATGAGTTCAAGGCCAGCTTGGGCTGCTTGAGACCCTGTCCCAAAACAACAACAACAACAACAACAAGTTTTCAAATGACTTGATAATAGTGAAACAAGATGTGAACGATAATTTAGAAGCTAGGTGGTCATTGTTCTTAGAGATATTGCGTATGTGTTGGTGGAACTGGCAGTTTTGATCTTCCTAAATTGCAGTTTCTCGTGGTTTAACTCAGTGAACACACCTCACCCCCACCTATTACTCCACTGTAGTCAAGGCTCTCAAATCATACCATGAATACGCAGTGAACTGAGTTGTAGCTTTTCTGGCATTGTCTTTGATGCTTTGGTGTTCATTTTGGGGAGTGAGAGAAGTGTGTGGTGTGGGTGTATGTGGGTGTGTCGGGGGGGGCGTTCTTTTTTGAGTATTTTTTGGAAGTGAAACTTGTGGGACTTGGATGGAGGGCTTAGGATCCAAGGACTTATGTACCCAGGAAGAAGGTCAAGGCCAGAGGGGCTGCACAGGAGTTATCTGTGGGCGGCAGAGGTGGAGACCAGGGAGGGGAACAGGGAAGGTAGCAGAGTGAGCTAGGAATAGCGCACCCTGGAGGATGAGGTGACAAGTGCCCTCTGCAGAAGCCGCACTTTTCTGGGTGGAAGTGTGCATGTATTAGCTCAGCACTGCTTGGCACGTCAAGCTGTCTTTGATTTTTCTTTCTGGAGACATTGCACTGTGGTACTCTCTGACAGAGCTCATAGCCTGACTCAACTCCCTGGAGCAGAAGCCTGGGCTTTGGCACTGTGGAAGGGGATTGCTCTCTGCTCATGAGACAATGTACACTTTCAAAGCATGAGAAAGCTGTGAGCGGTTTTTATCGCCTGTGCTCCAGTCTGTGACAGGAATCTTTCTGCCTGTAGGCTTTATTGATGGTGACGTCATTGAAAATTTGTGAGGATTACTGAAGAAAATGGATTTCGTTTCATCTTACCAGTCCAGATGTAGAATTAAACTTCAACACTAATTTTCAATTTCTTTTTGTTCTTTTTTCCTTTCTGTTCCTTTTTTTTAAAAAAGATAGTCTCAGTATGCAGGCTCGATTGCCCTGAACTCTTGCTTGGCCTTCTGAGTGCTGGAATTACAGGCATGTGCCACCACATCACAGTCCCTATTTCATCTTTTACGACCTCAAAGAGGTGAATTTTCCTTATATAGGTATTTTATTTTAAGGTTTTAAAAAATATAGCTATTTTGGGTACTAGATAATTTCATGAAAATGGCAGATGACATGCAGAATTTTAGTCAGTTCAGAGATTACCCTTAGAGAGTAATATTTTTGTATTTGAAAGCAAACACATTGGGCCAGTGAGATGGCTTAGTGAGCAAAGCTGTTTCTTGCTAAGCCTAACAACCTGAGTTTGATCCCTGGGACTTACATGATAGAAGGTGAGAATCAGTTCCCTAAAGCTATAATCTGACCTTCATACATGGACTGTGGCACCCACACACATATACACACAAATAAATATAAATACATGTATTTAAAGAAATTAAAGAGAACAAATACACTAATGACAGATGCATGAGTTGGGAAGTTGTGTGCTGCATGCTTTACTTTTTTATTTATTTTTATTTTATGTGTATGCGTGTATTGCCTGCATGTAGGTAAGTGCATCCGTGTCGTGCAGTACCCACGGAGGTCAGAAGAGGCTGTCTTTTGCAAGAACAACCAGTGTTCTTAACAGCTGAGCCATCTCTCCAGCTCCATGTTTTACATTTAATGTCTCTCATGCTGTTTCAGTTCTGATGATTCTGTCACATATTTTGGCCTTTTGCATTAGATTTTGGAGCAGAAGGAATTTTTTCCCTTAAATATAACATGAATCCCCAAATTAAAAAAATAAAAAAAACCCAGGCAGACAGTGAAAGTGATATTTTAATGTATGGATTTTTTTTTGCCAGTGGATTTTTAAAAAGTATGTGTGGGAAGGGATTTGGCGTGATGTTCCTGGTATCCCAAGCTCTTCGCTGTATCATGTGGGGGAGCAGCTGGTACTGAGAATTTCTAGGCACTGTTTTAATCATGTACACCGTTACTTGATTTTCCACAACCATGCAGTACCTTCAGCTTTTAGTCAGGAATGTTGAATAACTTGCCCCAAAGTAGCTGAAGGTGGAGGCTGGAAAATATACACAGCAGTGTCTAAATTACAAAGACCCAGGTTATCTCACAATCAAAATCTTATAAAATAATGGAGATACTAATTATTTTATTGCATATTTTCAGTCGATAAGTGGTAAAGCAAAATTTTAGATCTAGGATTCTCTGTAAGGGCTGTTTTTTTCTGTTGTTATTTGTTTTTTCCAAGATAGGGTCTCCCTGTAGCCCTAGCTAAAGTGGAACTCACTATGTAGATAGACTAGACTGGCCTCAAACTCACAGAGCTCTGCCTGGCTCTGCCTCCACCACCTCAGTGCTGGAATTAAAGGTGTGTGCCACCATGCCCACATTTTTTTTCTTGACACTAAACTTGTTGTGTTTTTGTTGCTTTCTGTTCAGCTCTATAACCAACAACCCAAAGCAAAAGTTTAAAATTCAGGCTAGGGATGTAGTGTTGTTGGTAGAATGCCTGCCTAGTGTGCATGGAGCTCTGAGTTCCATCCCCAGCACCATATAAAATAGGTGTGATAGTGCACACTTGTGATCCCAGCACTTAGAAATGGAGGCAGGAGGATCAGAAGTTCTAGGTCATCCTCAGCTACAGAGGGACTTCAAGATCAGCCTGGGCTACATGTGACCCTGTCTCAAAAAAACCTCTGGCGTTCAATACTCCTGCTTTTTCAGCCTGCCTTTTTCCTGCCTCTTTGGAAAGGCCTGTGTGTCTATGAATTTTTAATTTCTAAACTTGTCAATTGGGAACATCTGATGAGAATAAAAACCTGAATTTTTAAGACATGGAGTGATTGCATTGTCCAAGAGACGTGTCACAGGAGGAGGAAGGGACCGCAGGAAAAGCTAGCCAGCCTTTCCGATGGTTTTGAAGAACATCCCACGCACAGCTCATCTGTGGGGTTAGCTGTTCTGATGTTTCACTGGGATCCCGAGGAAGCAGAAGCCAAGGGCCCTAAACAAGGTAAAACCATATGAAATTTAAGGCCTGTGAGATAGATGGCTTAGCAGTTCAAAGTGTCTTCCACCAAGCCTGACAGCGTGAGTTTAATCCCTGGAACCCACGTGGTAGAAAGAGAGAACTGACTCCTGAAAGTTGTCTTCTGACCTCTGACTTCCACACGTGCACCATGGCATGTATGCACCTATTCCCTCCCCCATCAACACAAATAAATAGAAAAAAAAGGCAACTCCCCCCCTCCAAAACACAACTGGATATGGTGGCATATGCCTTTTAAAATGTTCTTATTTATCTATTTTTATTTTATGTGTATGAGTGTATTGTCTATATGTGTGTAGGTGCACCTGTGTGTGCAGTGCCCATGGAGGACAGAAGAGGGTGTTAGATCCCCTAGAACTGGAGTTATAGATGGTTGTTGGCTGTCATGTGGATGCTAGGATTCAAACCTAGGTCCTCTGCAAGAGCAGCCAGTGCTCTTAACTACTGAGCCATCTCTCCAGCCCCCATGCCTTTAATCTCAATACTTGGGAAGCAGAATCAGGCAGATCTCTCTGAGTTTGAGGCCAACCTGGTATATCTACATAATGAGTTCCAGCCAGCCAAGGCTACATAGTGAGACCCTATCTCAAAAAAAAAAAAAAAAAAAAGAAAAGAAAAGAGAATAAACAACCCATGAAGTTCTCAATTCTGATGATTTGACCTCAAATTTTTATTTTTTTTGGTGGTACTGAGACTTGAACTCAGGACCTTGCACATGCCAGGTAAGTACTCAGCCAACTAAACTATGTCTTCAGCTCCCCTCTTTATTCTTTTCCTTCCTTCCTTCCACCTCCTCTCCAAAATTTGTTGCCCCCCTCTCTCTCTCTCTCTCTCTCTCTCTCTCTCTCTCTCTCTCTCTCTCTCTCTCTCTTTTGAGACAGGTTCTTGTTATGTAGCCCAGGCTTGCCTTCTCCTACCTCAGCCTCTCATGTGCTGGGATTATAGCCATGTCTGGTTTCTTCTTATTCAACCCAGTGAAATACCACTTTGTCAGTGCTGCTCTGCATTTCTATAAAACCCCAGACACAGTTGCCTTCCTCAGGAAAACAGAAGACAGATGACACATTAAAGGCAAGAGCACAAGTGATGGTGCCCCCCCAATAGGTGCCTTGTCCAGGACAAGTAACAGCTGCCCCCTCCCCAGACGGCTTGTCTAAGAGAAATTCTGAGGTCGGAGTGCCCTGAAAATTTAGCCTAGAAGTTGGAAAATGACAGTACCGAGAATCACTTTACTTTTAAACAAATCTTGCTTTAAATTTTTTTTGATATATTTATTTTTGCTTTATGTGTATGAGTGTTTTGCCTGTGTGTAAGTGCACCACATATGTGCCATGCCTGCAGAGGCCAGAAGAGGGCATTGGATCCCCTGGAACTGGAGTGACTGATGGTTGTTGGCCACCATGTGGGTGCTGGGAATGGAGCCTGGGTCCTCTGTAAGAGCAACCAGTGTTCTTAACCGCGAGCCATTGCTCTAGCCCCCAAATCTTTCTTTTCTCGTATTTAACTTCTTTATGGAAAATTTCAAACAGGCAAAAGCAGAGACTAGTGGATGAATTATGTCCTTCTCATCCTGAGGAAGACTGAGTTCCACAAACAGAGGACATTTGGTTCTAAAAGGAAAAAGTATTTACAGTTAACAAATACTTTGTCGGAAAGAAACCAGATACTGATTAATGAGTCTTGGTTGCTTACCCAGTATTTTTATTTTATTTTTTAGTTTTTTTGTGGTACTACAAACTTAACCAAAGGCCTTGCTCATGCTAAGCAAGTTCTCCACTGCCAGACTGCATCCTTAACCCTCTAGTTACTTCTTATTTTGACATAGTTACCCAGGCTAGCCTGGAACGCACTCTGTACCACAGGTAGCCTTGAACCCATGATCCTCCTGCCTCAGCTTCCCGAGGAGCTAGGATGACTAGGCATGTGCCACTCGGCCCTGCCGCCTTCTCCTGGTTTGGAAATCTTCCCACCTCTCTTAAGTCCCCAGTTCTAATAATGATGCCTCATGTTCTTGACATTGTATTTTATTCCTGAAAAATAAACGTTCCTAAGACCTGCCTTTCAGGGATAACCAGGTTTTTTGGGGTAGGGGGTGTCGATTGGTTTAGTTTTTTGTTGTTGTTGTTTGATTTTTGAGACAGGATCTCACTATGTAGTCTTGGCTGACCTAGAACTCTCTATGTAGACCAGGCTGATCTCAGACTCACAGAGATCTGCCAACCCCTGCCTCCTGAGTGCTGGTTTTCAAAGCCTGTGCCTCCATGCCCAACCATGGCCAAGATTTTCAAGGTGACCTTTTAAAGACACTTTGTCTAAGAATTTCAGACCTGGGAAAAGAGAATGTAGTAGTGCTAAGAATGATCTTTAAGGCCAGGCCTTGCAACATCCTGTGGATTTGTACCGAGGAGCCTGCTGTGAACAGATCCCATAAACGCAATCTCTGTCAGGGTTGTGAGCCTGGTCTTCTCACCACTTCTGTTCCTCTTCTGAGCAGTCATCTGGAGTTCGAAACGGAAGGGAGGGAGGAAGCTGAGGGCGCAGAATCTGTCCTGCCTCCTTTCTTCCTCCACTGGAAGTGTGGAGCGTGTGGCCAGAGGAAGGGGCAGTGCAGACCTGAGAGGTTCTGCAGGAAAAGGCTGTTGTTAGGGCTGCCTTGCCAAGTCCACTTACAGGGACTTTATTTACCCACAGGGCAGGCACACACCCTCTCAGATATGTGTTTCTAGGTTAGCCCCAGAAGAGCCATGGGAACCGTATGCCTGCCACATTTGTGGACCTTCTCCTTAGAAGATTCCTTCCAACCCTAAAAAATGAAAGATCCTCTGAGTGGAAAAGGCTGTTGTTAGGGCTGCCTTGCCAAGTCCACTTACAGGGACTTTATTTACCCACAGGGCAGGCACACACCCTCTCAGATATGTGTTTCTAGGTTAGCCCCAGAAGAGCCATGGGAACCGTATGCCTGCCACATTTGTGGACCTTCTCCTTAGAAGATTCCTTCCAACCCTAAAAAATGAAAGATCCTCTGAGTAGCAGCATGGTAGCCCATGTCCCAGGGCCACTCGGGACGTTTTATTCTTGAGTTGAAATGAAGGATGGAGGAGTGAAGTCAGAAGTGACAATCCCAGTTCATGGCTGTGGTCCAAAAGGATTATAAATAACTCCTCCTTTGACTCTCAGAGCAGCCCAATTTAGATGTAGACTAGGGGCACCCTGTTCCGAGGAGGGACACGAGGCAACTTACTGGAAGGTCAAAAATATTGCTGGCACCTAAGTAATTTATACATAGGGTAACTGTGCCTTTTCTCAAAGTCTTGACCGATTTCTGAACTTTAAAAATGTACACAGGCCAGTGAGGTGGCTCAGTGGGTGAAAGTGCTTACTGTACAAGCCTGACAACCTGAGTTCAATCCCCAGAACTCACTGTGGAAGGAGAGCAACACACACACACACACACACACACACACACACACACACACAAATAATAATAATAACAATAAGATAACTGCACATTGGTGATTTTTAACACTTTGGCAAATATGTGTACCGGGAGTCTAGTAATTTGTAAGTCTTCTGATTTGTGAGATTTTTAGACCAACCCTTGTAGGCAGATGTTGGGGGAAAGAGGGTGAATTCAGTGACTGGAGGAGGATGAGATCACCCACCCCAGGGGAGGCCTGTGGGGGCTGGCTCACCTCTGAACTGTGCATCTCGGTTACACTTTGGGCAGTTTGTATACTGTGACATGGTTTCAAGAATATTTATACTCACACTTCAGACAGTGTGGTATTAATTTGTGCCAGGCATTAAGGATGCCTACTTGCACATCTGAAAAACTAAAAGTTAGTATTATTTAAAAAATATGAAGCAGTGACTAAAGTCACGTTTCTCAGTTTGTTTTTCTAATGGTTTAAGTCTTTCCTCAGCATTATAGGAATTTATTTCTCAGTTCAGATGTGCGGGTGAAGTCAGGACAGGTATATTTACTATGTGATGAAGTCATGTTTAACCAGCATTTCCCCCTCAGTCCTCTAATAAGACACAGGTGGAGTGTATCCCTGTATGTGCCCTTTAAAGACTTGGTCGGGAAGCAGGAAAACCCTGTCCAAGATGCCTGACGTGTGACAGTGGCCTCTTGCTGGCATCTGGTAACTAGATCTGCAGACTCTGAAGGGTTTCTTTTCCAGATCCTACAGTCAGACGGGTATACCTTCTCTGTTAGGGTTGTAACACGTGGTGTTGAAATATGCAAGTTTTCATGTGTGACTGAAAGACGTCTTGAAGCAGCACCTTACTAAGCAGTGAACGAGGTGGTACATGCCTGTCCTGTCAGATCAGGAGCTCAAGGTCACTGTTAGCTACATAGCAAGTTCCAGGCCAGCCTGGGCTGCATGAGATCCTGTTTCAAACAACAACAACAACCAAAAGATGCACTTCAGAAAGCTAAGTTTGCTGATTCTAACTAGTTAGGAATTCAAAAGATTTGTGCCATAAAGTGAGTAGTATAATTATAGATAAACCTGGGAAGTCAAAGAAATTGTGAATCTAGGCTAACATTTTACATACTTTGGGGGCTAGAAATGTACCTCATTGGATAGCTCAGATGTAGGTCAGAAAGTTTTCCCTGGATTCGATCTCCAGCATGTCATGAAACCAAACATGGTGGTGCATGCCTGTAATTCCAGCACTTAGGAGTCCAGGGCCAGCCTCAGCTACACTGGGAGTACGATGCCAGCCTGGTATATAAATGACCCTGTCTCACTGTCTTACCCCCACCCCCACCGCCAAACAACTATAAAACCAACAACAAATTATGTATTTTCCCAAATTACTTTTTTTCCCTTTTACTAGGCATGAACCCAGAGATTGATACACGCTGGGCAAGTGCTGAACCACAGAACTACACACCACAATCTAGATGGCTTTTATTTTTCTTTACTTTTCTTTAGTGTGTGTGTGTGTGTGTGTGTGTGTGTGTGTGTGTGTGTGTGTGTGTGTGTGTGTGTGTGTGTGTGTGTGTGTGTGTGTGTGTGTGTGTGTGTGTGTGTGTGTGTGTGTGTGTGTGTGTGTGTGTGTGTGTGTGTGTGTGTGTGTGTGTGTGTGTGTGTGTGTGTGTGTGTGTGTGTGTGTGTGTGTGTGTGTGTGTGTGTGTGTGTGTGTGTGTGTGTGTGTGTGTGTGTGTGTGTGTGTGTGTGTGTGTGTGTGTGTGTGTGTGTGTGTGTGTGTGTGTGTTTGTGTGTGTGTGTGTGTGTGTGTGTGTGTGTACATGCACACATGCTGTGGAGGTCAGAGGACAACTTTCAACAGTCCGTTGTCTCGCCTTCCGCCATGTGGGCTCCGGGAATCGAACTTGGGTTGTCAGGCTTGGCAGCAGGCACCTATTTACTCACTGAGCCATCTTGCTGGCCCTCCAAATTACTTTGTAAAGCTTCATTTCAAAGTGATTATATGAGTAATATACTATGTTCGTTGTCAGATACATAGGTAAGAAAAAGTTTAAAGCTGCGACCCAGAGAAAACCTGACAAGGCCATTGCAAGGCCTGTAGGGTTGCCGTGGGCTGTGTGTGGCAGCATGTGTTTATTCATTTTATACCACAATAAGTAATTGTCTGAACTGGCTCAGAAAATAGAGACTTCCTTATGCATTAACACACGCATTTGTAGGGCGCCTTCCTAATGGGGGAAATCCCAGCCGGGTTACCTGCTGTGTGGGAACACCCGGCTTCTGCGTGTTTTCCCCATATGGTAACTGGCATTCCCCCATATGACAGGAGCCATGTGACAGAGTACCTGACTGAGGTCTGGGACAGCAGCGCGGACAGTGTGGTGTTCCAGAGAGCTGCTTCCTCTGAGCTGAATGCCCCCTTCCTGTGTAGGCGCCATTTACTTGAAAATAGTAACAGTATGGTGAACTCAAATTAAAGTATATTGATTTTGCTGCTTGTGTGGCGCAAACTGCTTCCCACTTGCCGGATGGGCTGGGGGAAAACATCAGTGTGCTTTTCTTAAAGCTTCGAATTTGCCCTCAGAAGAAAATGAACAAACTACAGTGCATGTTGCTGTTGCTGAAAACTGAGCAACAGTGGAGCCCTGTCAGAGCCACATCCCATGCATGATTCCCAGGGCTCCGAGGGAACAAGTTATTTTGGGAAGCATAGCTCAGGATCGATCAGATAGAGCCTTAATACAGCCGCTTACCAGTAAGTCCCTGGAGGAATTCTCACACATCTCATGACAGCGTGGGGGAGCAGGTGTGACCCCACAGAACACTCAGCTAGGGGCCAAGTCACCGTGTTAAAGCTCAGATGACCAGGCCCCAGTTGCTGTCATGTGACTCTGTTAGCTACTGTCCCTTCACCCACCCTTCACCTTTAAAACTGAAAATGAATTAGACTTTGATTCTGAGGACATTTGGACGTTTGATTTCCTTTTACTTATGATTTAGCCTTAAAATAGCTGGGGAGGAATGTGCGTAGTTCACTCTTCATGCTTGGGCTCGACAGTTCAAAGGAAGGGCTTTCCCAAGACCAGGGAACCCTTTAGAAGAACCAGTGCTTGGGACTGGGCAGCGCCTCTGTGGCAGAATTCCTGCCTGGTGTGTGCCAGGCCCCGGGCTTCCATCCCCAGTGCTGGAAAAGAACAGAAGACATAATGCATATCACTTTAAAACAGTTTTAAAACATTTATGGGACTGGAACGATATCTCAGCAGTTAAGAGCACTGACTGCACTTGCATAGGACCTGGGTTCAAATCCCAGCACCCACATGGCGACTAACAACCATCTGTAACTCCAGTTCCCAGGGATCTGATGACCTCTTCTGACCTCTGTGGGTGCTGCATGACACAGGTGCACTTATATACATGCAGGCAAAACCCTCACACATAAAATAAAAATAAAATATTAATAATATATATTTATTGTGTGTATGTGTGTATGTGTATGGATGGATGCTCACATGCTATGGCATGTGTGTCATGTGTGTGGTAGTTGGAGGACAACTTGTAGAAGTTGGGTCTCTTTCCACCATGTGGGTTCTGTAGATTGAACTTGGGTCATCAGGCTTGGTAGCAAAGTGTCCTTACCCACTGAACCATCGTGCCAGCCATGTGTGTCAGTTACATGTTTTTTTTAATGCTTTATTACGTTCTGCTTATCATTTATTTACTTACTTTTTGTGTGTGTCTGTGTGGGTGAGAACATGCCACAGCTTGTGTGTGTGGTCAGAGGACAACTGGTGGGAATCTGTTCTCTCCTTCCACTGTGTTGGCCTGGTCAGGTTTGGTGCCAAGTGTCTTTGCCCACTGAGTCATCTCAATGGCCCTCAGTTAATAATTAAAATTTTTTTTTGAGAATTGTTATGATGCTGCTTGATCAAGGCAGCCTGTGTTTTCAGCTGCCTCAGAAACCCACTGCACAGATGTGTTTGCTGTTCTAACTACATGGTGTCACTCCAGGGTGGGGATGACAGAGGTAGAGATGAGCGCGTGCAGCTGAAAATGAAGTGGGAGTAATGGGGGCTTCCGTGGTGAAGTGCTTGTGGGGAGTCTCCCGAGCAGGGAGATTCACAGGTGGAAATTATTTAGCTTTTTGATAAGTGAAAGACCTTTTTGCAATAGAGAAAAATGCTAAACAGGCCAACCCAAATCCAGTTTCATTTATGGTGGTCATGGAGATTCATACTGGGTTTCATTTTGAATTTTTCTATTGTTTAAATTTTTCCCATTTTCATGTTTGTGCATGTGTAGGCACGCATGTTTTTGCATGTATGGGTGCAAATGCATGTATGTGTGCATGTGGAGGTCCAAGGTTGATGTTGAGAATCATCAACCATTCCACAAACCCAGAGCATGCTGATGTGGCAGTCTTGGTAAGCCAGCTTGCTGTGTGGATCCTGTCTTTACCTGCTGAGTCCCAGCATTTAGCCTGGAACTGCACATGGGCCCACCCAGCATTCACAGGGTTCTAGGGACTGAACTCAGGCCCTCATGCTTGTATGGCAAGTACTTAACCACTGAGCCATCTCTCCTTTTTTTATTATTTTTATTTTATGTGTACGCGTGTATTGCCTGTATGTAGGTAAGTGCACCCATGTCATGCAATGCCCGCGGAGGTCAAAAGAGGCTGTCGGATCCCCTGGGACTGGAGTTATGAGCAGTTGTTAGCTGCCATATGGGTGCTGGGATTCGAACCCGGGTCTTCTGCAAGAACAACACTGTTCTTAACCGCTGAGCCATCTCTCCAGCCCCAACAAGTGATCTTATATACATACAGGAGAAAGTGACAGCTTTCTCAGTGGGCAAGAGCGCTTGTGTAAGCATGAGAACCCAAGTTCAAATCCCCAGTACCCATGTAAAAGCTGGGTATGACAACATGCATATTTATAACCCCAGCACTGTGTAGGGGCAGAGACAGGAGGGTCCCTGGGGCTTGGTGACGGCCAGCCTAGCGCCAGGTTTATTGAGACACTCTGAAGGGAGTTAAGGTGGAGAGTGATAGGGTACAACACATGCATACACACACATGTGCATACAACATACAAATACACACACGTATACACCCCTCATACATAAAAAAACATTAGGGTCTGGAGGGATGGCTCAGCAATTAAGAGCACTTGCTCTTACAGAGGACAGAAGTTTGGTTCCCAGCATCTTCACTGAACAGTTCACAAGACCCTGTAACTTCAACTCCAGAGGATCTGACGCCCTGGGTATGTGCACATACCCCACCCCCCCACAACATACACATAATTAAAAAATAAAATAGGCCTGCATGGTGGTGCATGCCTTTAATCCCATCACTCAGGACACAGAGGCAGGCAAATCTTTGTGGGTTTGAGACCATTTTGGCCTACATAGCAAGTTGTAGGCCAGCCAAGGCTACATAGTGAAACCCTGTCTCAACTTGCCCCACCCCAATAAATAAAATAAATCTTAAAAAATAGTAAACTTTAGCCAGACATAGTGACACACACCTTTCATCCCAGCACTTGGGAGGTGGAGGCAGGTGGATCTCTGTGAGTTTGAGGCCACCCTGGTCTCCATAGTGAGCTCCAGGTCATCTGGGACTACAGGGAGACCCTGTCTCAAAGAGACCAAAAAAAAAAATGTTGGTGATGGTGTGGAGAAAAGGGAACCCTTATACATGGTTTGCTCTGATGTAAATTAGTGCAACCATTATAGAAAATAGTATGATGTTTCCTCATAGAAGTAAGCTGAAACTACCATATATGGTTGAGTAGTCCTATCCCTAGGTATTTGCG
>NW_008352265.1:6871-11533 GCF_000622305.1 Nannospalax galili | reverse complement strand
CACCATGACTGGCTGGTCCTTGTTTTTAACACTGAGTCGTCTCTTTAGCCCCTCTTTCTGTGAGTTTTGAGGAAGATTCCACATAGTGGAGAGGTCTTTCCTCAATCCCAAATTCTTCTGGGCTAGATTCAGCATTCTTGAAAAGTCCAAAGACCATTTTTCCCCTGCAGCAGTGCCTCAGAACTTAGCACCTTTGTTTCTGAATTCTGCCCATGCTGTAGATTAGATGGAAGGCAGTCTCACGAGGTTGGCAGTTGAAGCCTGAAGTTTCCAGTTCAGAATTTCTGATTAAAGCCAGGTCTGGAAAAGTCTGTCTTTCTAAGTGCTGGAGGAGCCATTGTTAGCCTCCCCACTTAAAGTATCATCCATTAGTCAATTCTATTTTTGAACCTCCTCTCCAATGAAGTTCCCTGTTATTTTTACAAGGTATTTCTCCTTTTTGGCAAGCTTACAGAGTCTTTTTTAATGTTTGAGGATTCTGCAGTTAAGCTTGACATGATAATAATATTTTTAAAAACCTAGAACTTGAACAGATACATTCTTAGTGTTTCTTTTAGGTTAAAAAATCTGGTTGTTCTTAAAGCTCTCAGAAAGTTTGACAAGTGAAGATCATATTCAACAAATGATTGCTAGGCGTGGCAGGACCTCACACCTGTGGTCCCAGCACTTGGGAAGTTGAGGCAGGAAGATTTCTGTCGATTGGGGGCAGCCTGGGTAGCACAGGGAAACTCTGTCTCAGAGAAAGAGCGTAGCTTGGGACTGTATCTCAGTTATTAGTGTGCTTGCCTAGCAAGTGATGCCCAGGGCACCACCCCCAGCACCACATAAATCAATGTGGTGATAACATGCTGAGGTCTCAACTCTCAGGATGGAGGCAGGAGGATTAGGTGTTCATTTCTGGTGAGTTTTTGAGGCCAAGCCCGAGATACTTGAGACCCACCACAAACAGTAACAGCATCAACAACAAACCCCCAACAGCAGCAGCTGGCACCCCAAGGACAGCTCAGAACACAAAGCAAAGCTCCCATGTTTGTCAGTTCCACCAATGTTTGCCGAATGCTCAGTGGTGGTGGTGGCAGTGGCTTCTGGAAGTCTTGAGGTGTTTGTAGGCATTCCTACAGTTTTAGATTATTATGGGGGGCGTCCAGGGGCATGAATAGAAAGAAATCCCAAGTCCCACCTGCAGGCCAGGGTGTGCAAGTGAATCAGAAGGGTCTACTTCCTTCCCCTTCCCGCCTCATCTTGGCACCATTAAATTTGCTTTTATCACTGTTCTTGAAACCATTCACAGGCATCCTTGTGTGCTGCTGAAATCCTGTGTGTTTGATTGAGAGTGTAGCTGTTGGAACTTTGAAGTGGGGTAGGGACTGGCTCTGTGTGTGTGAACCCAGATGCACCTGCTGAGGGCTCCGTCTTCTGAGAGTGATACACAGAAAGCAGCATTAGAAGCTACCCTGTGCCCACTCAGTGGGAACAAACTCATGTCTGGTACTGTAACCTAGACAAATACACATGGCTGGAGAGGTCAGAGATCTCAGAGAAAACCCCAAGGTTGTCACATCCCTAGACAAATGTAATTTCTTACTGTGTGCAAAATATGGATCCTTAAATTTACAGACAAGTATTCCAAAGAAGCTGCTTTTGTTGTTGTTGTTGTTCTTTTTAAGACAGGGTCTCCCTGCAGCCTTGGCCAGCCTGGAACTCACTATATAGACCAGACTTGTCTTGAACTCACAGAGATCTGCCTGCCTCTGCCTCCTGAGTGCTGGGACTAAAGGCGTGAGCCACCACACCCAGCCAAGAAGCTTCTTTTTCAAGAGACAGATAATTACAGAGTTCCACCATTGGTCACACATAGAGAGTATGAATTGCCCAAGTCTAAGTGGTACAACTACAATGCAGCCTCTGCACCTAAGGCTCATGGAACATAGAACAAGGGATGAAGAGAACACTAATGCATCTTCCAATTCTCATCAATGAAGCTCCCTCATGCAACAGAAGGTCCAAATGGCCCAAATGCAGAGAATAAGAGTGTACAGAGTACGGGTCCTTGGACAGGACTCCTATATTAAAATCCACCCACCCGGGGTTCAGGGACTATTGTGGAAATGGGGACAGAAAGATTGTAAAAACCAGGAAGGAGGCACATGACCATGTGGAAATAAGAGTCCTAGAGGCTCCTGGAAGAATCTTTACAATAAGTTCCAAGGCCACCCATAAGGTAGCTTCTGACTACCTTTTAGTTCTTGGTGTTTTTGACATCACTACTATAATGGAATTCTTTCAGGTTCCTTAATACATTTCTCTTTATATTGTTCTATTTACTCTCCTTAGGCTACTGTTCTAGCAAAGACAAATGTACAGCTTTATTTTTAAAAAGAGAAACCACCATATTCAGTTTGCCTCATGAATTCATAATGTGTGTGTCTGTGGGGGTATAAAAGCCTAGGGGACCATCATGGGTCTTCTTTTTAGAGTGGAATGCACTAGAATTTGCCTTTTTACAAGAGTGCATTTTAAGGCCCTTTGTACCCAGGGTATTAGGAATCAAGTTTTGGTTTGAACAGACTATTTTTTTTAATTGTTCCTTAGCAATAAAGTTTTTGTTGGTTTGGTTTTGGTTTGTTTTGTTACATGGACACGATACCTCTTATCAGCAAAACGGATGGGTGATCTAAACACCCTTTTTCAGATGAAGCTAAAATATGCTAATATGGGCCTGTGAGATGGCACATCAGGTAAAGGTGCTTGCTACCAAACCTGATGACCTGAATTTGATCCCCAGGGCCCACATGATGGAAGGAGAGAACCAACTCACACAAGTTATCATCTGACTTCCACATGCACATCATACACACACACACACACACACACACACACACACACACACACACTAAATAAATACATGTAATTTTAAAAACGATATGCTAAATCCCGGAACACAGGAGGCAGATGAACCTCTGTGATTTTGAGGCCAGCCTGGTCTACATAGAGAGTTCCAGGTCAGCCAGGGCTATAGAGTGAGACCCTGTTTGAAAACAAAAAAGATTTGCTAATGATGGGGCTGAAGATGTGGTTCACTTGGTAGACTGCCCGCCTGGCATGCTTGAACCTTGAGTTCTGTCCCCAGCAACTTATCAACTGGGCATGGTGGTGAATGTTTGTAATCCTAGAGACTGTCTTGAAGAAAAAAAAAGATAGGTGATGCTGTTTGTTCTCTGAACAGCGCTGGCAGTGTTCCTGATAAACCTGGAACAGATGAAGATCGGCCAGGGATCTGGGTTCTTGAAGCAGAGACCTTGAGTCTCTTTTGATCTGGGTAACAACATCCCATGAACTGCAGTAAGCAACCATGTGTTTATCTTTAGTTATCAGAGGTGGGGTAGCTTTCTGGCTCCCTCCCTCCCTCTCCCTCTCCCCCCCACCCTCCTGTGTTTTATGAGACAAGGTCTCACTGTAGTCAGGCTGTCCTGGAACTCACTCTGTATTCCCTGTTGGCCTTGAATTTACAACAATCCTCCTGCCTCTGTCTTCTAGTGCTGTGGTTGCAGACATGAGACACTGCACCCAGTTTTTAATTCTCTTTTAATTTAAAGCCCAGAGCATATCCCATTTCTTTGACTTGTCTTCATTGATTGCTGTTCTTTTGTGTTTCTGTGGCATTTACGTTCATAAAGTATTTCTCAGTCTTTTAACAATCCATCCTAACCAGCAAGCTGGTTGAACTGGGTAAATGGTGTGTTCCTTGGGGAAGAAACAGCACAGATGGATGTGCTGAGCTGCCCACACTGGGTGCTATGCTGACTGCAAGGTCTGGTTCAGATTTAAGGGTCGCTGCATTCATGAATGGCTGACCTATGCTGCCACGTGCTCTGGCATCTGCCAGGATCTTAGAGAGCAGCAGAGATTTGTGGGTAGAGAACAGAAGAGCTGCCCACTCTGTAACTAGGTGACAGGTCATGGAAGTTCCAGGACCATCAGGGCCCCAAACAGACTGCAAGATGCCCTGGTAACGGATGGTAGGGATGCAGGACCCTTTGGGTTAGTGTTTCTGCATTTGTGTATTCTTTATTTTAATTTATTTATGCATTTTTAGTGCAGGACATGGAACTTAGGACACTGTATGTACACTAGACAAGTGCACTCTCTACCTCTGAGCTACATCCCAGAGTTTTGGTGGAGTTTTTAAAATTCTTTTTTTTATGTGTATGAGTGTATTGCCTGCATGTGTGTAAGTGCACCTGTGCCGTGCAATGCCCGTGGAGGTCAGAAGAGGGTGAGAGACTCCCCTGGAACTGGAATTACAGACAGTTGTTAGCTGCCACGTGGGTGCTGGGAATTAAACCCAGGTCCTCTGCAAGAACAACTGGTGCTCTTAACCACTGAGTCATCTCTCTGTTTTTCTCTATTCCAATACCATGATATTTTTAACATTACTTCCTTTATCACAATGTTTACAGCTCTCTTCAGGTCTGCAGCTCACAGCAGGAAAACAGTAAAGTGCATAAACTTAAATCAGATATGTATGAACAGATGGGCCACTTTGCAACATAGAGTGTAGTAGCAACTACTAATTCTAGTATCTCCCTCTGTCTCAAACTTTTTACAACAAACTGCCCAAGCTTCCAACTGTCTAACACAAACCCTTGTTTCTACTTTTCT
>NW_008352265.1:2118-5811 GCF_000622305.1 Nannospalax galili | reverse complement strand
CCTCTTTTCTTCTGTAGTATTTATGAAGAACCAGGAAAGTGATCAGACATGATCTTGGCAAATTAGGAATTTGTGAGATAGAAAGGAAGATACTGTTAAGCAATTGTTACAAATAGAGAAGTAAATGGAGCATTTTAAAGTCAGCTTAATGGAATTAGCTTTTTGATATTTGTTTTGTCAAGAGTGTGTTCAGAGCCACCCTGCCAGGTGGCACTGGCCAGTCCACTTTGCATTTCCTGTCCTGGTAGCCATTTGGACTGTTTCATAATGCGGATCATGACGGTGGCCATCCCTGTTTTACAGCTGGGCAAGCATCCGGGTATGAAGGACAAATAATTGCACATTTCCCAGTCAGAAATAGGATCTGAGTTCCGAGCCGTGACTTTAGGCTGGATGTGGCTCCCTGCCTGTTCTCCCTGCTCCCTCTTGAGGACTTACAGACTGGGAGAAGCATCAGGGCAGCCTTGGAAGATGCAGCGTGTGCTTCTTGATTCCCCGAGGAAAGGGAATGATGTGTGACCTGTGCAACCTCACAGTCACAGAATACTGCCATAGTTCCTTCAGTGCTGACCACCATGCTGCCTCATCATTGGTGGATTTATAAGGTCTCCCTGCTCTTGACTTTCATGCTGTAGAGCCTCGTCCATTTCATTCGGGACCACCCCGATGCGTTTCCATTTCAGAAAATGTGGTTGGGACTGGAGAGAGGG
Organism: Nannospalax galili; assembly: GCF_000622305.1. NCBI lineage: Eukaryota > Metazoa > Chordata > Mammalia > Rodentia > Spalacidae > Nannospalax > Nannospalax galili. The sequence goes on along the minus strand of NW_008352265.1, from coordinate 5,101 downwards.
CTCCACAGTTAAGAGCACTTGCTGCTTTTGCAGAGGACCGGGTTTGGTTCTCAGAACCTATATGGCGGCTCACACCATCTGTAACTCCAGCTCTAGGGGATCCATCGCCCTCTTCTGGCCCCTGTGGGCATCAGGCACACAACATGCATATTCCTACATGCAAGCAAATTCTCAGTACATAAAATTTTAAAAATCTTTTTAAAAATCTCGGAAAAAGGAAATGTGGTCTGAAATCTGTGTTATACGTAATAGTTATTGAATGAAACGCTGATTGGAGAAGTATAAAAGAAGTTTGTATATTGCCAAAATATTTATTTGGAGAAAGTAGAATGGTGAAGATTTTATAAAAGAGCTGGGGCAGGCTTATAACCTTATTTTTCAAAGTAACGGAGACAGACCTGATGGTGCAGGTACATATATAAAATGCTAGGCATTCAGGAGGCTGAAGCAGGAGGACCACACATTCAAGGCCTGCCTGGGCTTCAGAGCAAATCCAGGGTTAGCCTGGGCAACTTAGTGGGACCCTGTCTCAAAATTAAAAAGAGGGTTGGGGATGTAGCTCAGTGGTAGAGCATCTGCCTAGCACATGTGATGTCTTGGGTTCAAGACTCAGTACCACAGCAAAGGAAAAAGAAAAAAAAGGATGAAACAGATTCATTCAGAGACCCTTGCAGGTGGTCTTTGGGTCCTCATCTGTGTCCTGAGCACCAGGTCCATGGGTGATCTTTGGGTCCTCATTTTCTGTGTCCCCAGCTCCAGGTTCAAGGATGATCTTGGGGTCCTCATCTGTGTCCCCAGCAATAATCTCTTCAGATGCTATTGTGCACATGTGTGGCCTTAGAGGAATGATAAAAATGAAATCAATTCTTGCTTTAAAAAAAATCCCTGGGCTGGAGAGATGGCTCAGCGGTTAAGAACGCTTGTTCTTGCAGAAGAGCTGGATTCAAATCAGCACCCACATGGTGGCTAACAACCATCCAGTAACTTCCAGAGGCTCCAGTGACCTTTTCTGTATTCTGTGGGCATTGCACAACATGGGTACACTTGCATACATGCAAGCAATACACACATACACATAAAATAAATCCCTGTGGAATAGATGAAATGATGGTAGGCATAATTAAAGACAGCAAGCACCAAAGTACAGCACCTGGATGACACAATTATCATCAGTTCAGTGAGGACATAAGTTATTTTTGCCATTAAACACACACCTTGGTTGTCCTGTTTTATGACTTCCGTTTGGGAAAAGCAGTGGTCTTGAAGTTATTCCTAATAGGCAAAATGCCCTTCCCTGTCACAGAATGGGACCTCTTCAACACAGATTCCTGGGAAACTTCATCAGCTGATGCATTCCTCACTCCATGTTTCAAAGTTTGAAGACCATTTTTTTTTTTTTCCGGATCCTCTGGGTCATGTTCAGGACTATGACAGAGACAGAAACCCGTGCTGGTTTGAGTCTCCTTCAGCCTTGTGGAAAGCAAGCAAGTGACTCCAAGTTACCAGAACAGGCTGGAATCCTGGGCCCACTCTGCTACTGCCTGGGCTTGGAGAGCTCTGAGGAAGAGGAGGAAGCCAGCTTGTGCCTACAGACTGGCTGCATAGTGAGTGACTCAGGGGTTGCGAATCCTTATGTTTAGCGAAGAGATTCTAATGTTCACTCCAGGTGTCTAAGAACTATACCTAGCATATTACATTTCTCGTTGCTGTGACAAAATACCTGGCTGACAAAAGCAACCTCAAGAAGGTCCATTTTGACTCACAGTTTCAGGGTACAGCCCATCACGGTGGGGAAGCTGTGGCAGCAAAGCTGGTTCTAGTTGGGGCTGCAGGAACGTGAGGCAGCTGCTCGCACTGTGTTCGCAGTCAGGATGCAGAGTGAGATGACTTAGTGCTCAGCTCATTTTCCTTTTTCTCCCCCTTTTTATTCAGTCTGGAACCCCAGCTATGGGGTAGTTCCACCCACATTCCCTCCTCAGTTAAACATTTCTGACCCTCACAAGCATGCCCAACAGTGCGGCTCCTGGGTTATTCCAAATCCAGCCAAGTTGACCAGTACTGAACTATCACACACATGAGACAGGATCTGCTGCTGTGTTTTTCATCTCTTCTCTCTGGAACATCAGCATGCTCTGCCTAGCTTGTTGGCACAGATGAGGACTAGGAACATTGGCTTTTCCTCTCTGGGGGTAGATGGTTTGGGGTCTTCCCATTTGGTTCTCTTTGTGTGACTCTGAATTGTTTTTACATTCCCTCCTCTTTTTTGAGACAGGGTCTTACTGACCATGACATCATGATCATCCTCCCTCAGCCTCCTGAGTACCTGGGATTGCATGTACTCACCTCTGAACCTGTTTTTGAGATGCTGAAAGCACTTGGTGAAGAATGGGGAACAGGGAGGAGGACGTGGATTTGAGTTGGAAGGAGGATGATGGGAGACCCCAGGGAGGCCTGGGCAGCGTCTGAGCTGAGCTGTGTGGTGGGGAGACTCACATCGCAGTGGCCTGTGTCCAGTTCTCAGAATGCCATTGCTCTTTAAGAAAAGTCACCTGGCTAGGGAATGAGGTTCCAACCAAAGCTCCTTGTGCAGAGTCACATGGTCATACCTTTATTGCTGGTTGAGTTCCCCCAGCTTCAGTCCCCATCACCTTAAGATGCGTGCTGCTCTGCATCTAGGGAGAGAGGCCCCAGAGAGGCTTCGGGAGACATGTGGGCCTCTGTTGCTGCTCTCGATATCTCTTCCAGGATCCAAAGGCCCTTCTCAGAGTCTCTGTGATAGGAGATATATAGGAATAGTCTCCCTAAGCTACGAACAGAGGGACTGGAGAGGGGCTCAGCAGTGAAGAGCACTTGCCGCTCTTCTCCCAGCACCCACATCAAGTGGCTCACAACCATCTGTAACTCCAGCTTCAGAGGCTCTCACACCCCCTCTGTGGGCACCTGCACACATATGTACAGACAGATACACACACAAACATGTAAT
>NW_008352265.1:0-1281 GCF_000622305.1 Nannospalax galili | reverse complement strand
GAGCTCTATGGGCATGGCATTTACCCATATGCAGGCAGAACACTCATATACGTAAAATAAAATAAAAAAATAAATGTTTACATCATTATGTTTTTCTGTCAGGTTTACAACAGTCTGATATACTGTGCCTTTCCCATAAAATCACAAGTCTCAGTGTTGTCAAAAAACAAAAACAAAAACACTCTTTTAGAGAGTATTTTTTATGTAATATTAGGGTTTTTTATTATTAAACTTAAAAAAAAATTTATCTGTGTGTGTGCACGTGCATGTGCCACTGTGTGCATGTGGAGGTCACACGACAACTTGATGGATTCAGTTCTCTGCTTGTACCATGTAGGTCCTGAGGATTGAACTCAGGTTATCGAGCTAGGCAGCAGATGCCTTGACCCACTGAGCCATCTCAGTGGCCCTGTTGTTTGTTTTTCAGGGCAGGGTCTCATGTAGCTCTGGCTGGCATTGAGCTGGCTTCAGATCTGCTTTAGCTGAGAATAACTTTAAACTTCAGATCCTCCCATTTTGCAACCCCTAGTGCCAGGATTGCAGGCGTGTGCGACTACACAAGTGTATGTGGTACTAGGTAGCCAGTACTCTACTCCCTGAGCTCTTCAGCCTCTTACTGAAAATGGGAACTTGGATCGTTTTCTTGTGAGAATTTAAACATCTGGAAACAGTTTAAATGTTCCTTTATCGGAAGCCTGTTCTATAAAACGTGATATGTAAAACATGGTGCAATACTAGCTGTATGAAAAGGAAGGTGCTGCAGTGGTTTGGAGTGATCACCAGATCCTGTTTCTTAAGTAGGTTTTAAAAAGTGGGCTGTAGTTGTAAGTCAGTGGTAGAGTGCTGCAATCATGTGTGAGGCCTCAGGTTCAGTCACTAGTACAAAAAAGCAAGATGCAGGTGGGTATATATACCTGCAACCCAAGCATTCAGGAGGCAGGTGCTGAAGAATCAACAGTTTGAGGCTACCCTGGGCTATATAGCTTAGTCCCTGTCTCTTAACACCACCACCACCACCACTACCACCACCACCACCCAAAAAAAATCAAGATGTAGAACCAAGTGTATATGGTGATTTCTCTTTTGCTGTTTGTTTTTTGAGACAGGGTTGTCCTGTAGTCCCAGCTGACCTGGAACTCACTATGTAGTTCAGGTTGGCCTTGATCTCACAGGGATCCACATGCCTCTGCCTCCCAAATGCTGGGATTAAAGGTATATGCCACCACAGCGAGGCTTTATACTGTGATTTTTGTTAATGGAATCAAACCCACAAACAAAAAG
>NW_008352264.1:1422064-1475344 GCF_000622305.1 Nannospalax galili | reverse complement strand
GTATTGCCTGCATGTAGGTAAGTGCACCCATGTCATGTAATGCCTGCGGAGCACAGAAGAGGCTGTCAGGATCCCCTGGAACTGGAGTTACAGACAGTTGTTTGCTGCCATGTGGGTGCTGGGATTCGAACATGGGTCTTCTGCAAGAATAGTCAGTGTTCTTAACCGCTGAGCCATCTCTCAAGTCCCTCTTACTGTTTTTATATGTATGAGCGTATTGCCTGTAGGTGTATAAGTGCACCCACATTGTACAATGCCCGCAGAGGTCAGAAGGGGGCATCGGATTCCCTAGAACTGAAGTTACAGATGGTTGCTAGCTGCCATGTGGGTGCTGGGAATTAAGCCCAGGTCCTCTGCAAGAGCAGCCAGTACTCAACTGCTGAGCCATCTCTCCAGCCCCTAAGTTGTTTCTTTTTAATTTATCTTTTGTACCCAATGTGCTATGATAGATTTTGCAGCCTGCTTCATCAAAAATTTTTAGGAGTAGATTATATTTTGAGCTATTCTTGGAGTGCAGTCATTTGCCTAAGTCAGCTGTTCACAGACCAGAGGTGAACAAATATTTAGCTCAAAAAGCTGAATTTCATAGAGAATTGCTACTGAAGTTTAACTCTGGTCATTGCCTATTGACAGAGGCTTTCTAATTAGCATGACGATTGTTAGGAATGATGTTGCATTGGTGCAAATATTGACATTTTCATAATTTTAATTTAATTTAATTTTAAATACAGGGTCTCGCTAAGTAGTCTTGGCTGGCCTGGAACCATACATAGACCAGCTTGGCCTTGAACTCACAGAGATCCACCCGCCTCTGCCTCCAGTGTGCTGGGATTAAAGGCATATATCACCATGTCTGGTCAAGCTCTGGCATTTTAATTACTTTCAGGGATACTGGACATGGGTTTCTGTTGCAAGTGCATTGGTGAAAATTGGTTCTGAAAAAGATGTGGATGGTCTGCAATATTAGAGTTACTTCCTTCACATACATGAAGTAAAATCTGAGGATTTTGAAAGGCCCGAAGCCTGTGCCATTAGGAGCATTGTGAGGGTTTGCTCTTGAAATGGGACTATATTAAGTCAATTTTAAAAAGATTCCATTTGCCTGATACCAACTATAATCCTGCCACTAGAATATTGTAGTGTGGTAAAGTCATCTAAAAGGTCGAAGGCTGGATCCTGAATAAGTTTATAGAACAGGTTTTATGAGCTGTGGTGTTTACTTACTCATGGATGCTCATTTATTACATTAGATGTGGACATTTAAGACAGAATTTGATCTACTTTTTATCCATTATAATCTTTCATTATTATGACACAGTTCCCCTCAACCCCTTCTGACCATTAATGTCTTTCTTCTATGACCAAATGGCCTCAATAAGAGAGCAATATACAAAAGTTATGAATACTTCATGTCCGCTCCTACACGCCAACACAGCCACAGCAACAGCGCTCTAGGGCAGCAGCAAGGGATCAGGAAACATACTGGACTTTCTCTAGCAGGCTAGGAGGTCATATGATAATTAGTAAATCAGGAGCTGTCTGTGAAGGGACAGTAATTGAGAAGCCAAGTGAAGGGAGGAGAGAGAGAGGGTACAGGATAGCAGGTGGAAACAGGTAGCGGGGAGAGGATGGAAAAGAGCTGGGAGGGAAACAAGTGTGGGTGGACACAGCTTAGGGAAAGGCTCTCTCAGTATGTGGCCAAGGCTAGAGATGCTGCCAATCTGGAAGGAAATGATACAAAAGAAGATGACTATAAGACTGGCCAGATGACTGGGCCAACTGCACGCAAGGCACAGATTCAATCACTCGTCCCTGATTGGGGGCCCGGGTGGGGGCTTAGTCACATCTATGCATGTAGTGACTGCTCCTTATAGAAGAGAACAGCTATGTGTTTTCTGAACAGGTAGACACACATGCACACACACAAGCACACACAGAGGTGCTAACCACTGTCAGAGCATGTACACGGGTCCTTGGAAGTATGACGCTTCATACTGCCTAAACAACACAGAGCTTCATCAAAGGTTTAAAGGAACATACCAGTCCCCTGTTCCTCTCCCTGCCATCCCGCCCTCTTCAGCCATCTCCCACAGGAAGATTTTCATATTCTGAAACATTCAGGTATGTAGAACACATCTTTTCTTAGCTTGTGCAATTATTTCTATATTTCACCTCTATTACACAACCATTCTCTCCATGGCAGCTCAGGATCTGATCCCCTAGGGATGAGATGGGGGCTATGACTTGACATAATGAAGTTTAGAAATCAGCAGCTTCTGGCTATGCCTGGGGACTTGCATTTGATTCTCTTCTGAAGGATGCAGGATTGAGTTAACCAGCCTTCCCTCTGATGAGAGAGAAAGGAAGTGTATTATGCTTAGAGATCTCCTGTGGGCATCTCAAAGTGTTTCATCCATTCAAATGCCCCAGCAAAATAAGGATAGCACCATGTATTCCATTTGCCAGATGGGGAAATGTGAGAGTGAAGAGGGAGCTGAGATGAAGGGTGTGAGTAAAGTTTGGTGGTGAGAAGACAGATGTGTGGAAAAGCTGCAATGAGTTCTACTGCCTCCAGCTCCTAACAGCACATTTCCTTTGCATAGACTAGCCCAAGGGGAGCTTAGACACATGAATTTTACTTGATTGTGATGATCAAGAAAATACCTGTCTCGAGCTCCTTCTTCCCCTTCACCCACATGGTTCTTTGTATAACCCTCCCTCTTCCTTCCCAGTTAAATACCTCCCTTTTCTCTAGACTGTAAGAGCCAGGGGTGGTGGCTGACCACAAGGAAACAGTTTTCGAGGCAGATGGGAACTTGCTCATATGAACTTACAGGAATGGGGACAGCATGCACGAGACTCATGCAAACTCAAACCAGACAAAAACCCACCATAGAACTTGGGAAAATGTTAAGAAGCCCCAACCTTAGCTGAAGAACTATTGGCAGCTGATCATTGATGAGTGAGGGAGAGTTGGTCTTCTCACTAAGGGACATCTGGGGATACAAACTTGACTCAATAGGCCTTAACGTATATGACAGAATGCCCGAAATCTGGTGGGGAGGTTTATAGGGGTTACAGATAGGGGAGGAGATATAAATATGATTAAGATATATTTTATGAACCGCACAAAAATTCAATAAAAATGGCAATAAAAAATAAAATACTGATGTTGGGTGTGGTGACATACACTTTTAATTCCAGCACTCAGGAGGCAGAGGCAGGAGGATCTCTGTGAGATCAAAGTCAGCCTGGTCTACATAGTGAGTTCCAGGCAGACTGGGGCTAGGGAGAACCTGTCAAAATAAAATAAAATAAAATAAATACTGCTTATTAAAATGACTGTGACTTTGAGTATACATCCAAACTCAAATATTTGGCATCATATATTTTGACAACAAATATTTTGACAAGTAAGAAGAAATGTATCCTATGCAGGAACTGAACTACAGGAAGAGAAAGGGACGGAAGAGAAAGAAGGCATTTTGGTTCAACTACAAAGCAAAATAGAAACTTGTCTTGGGAATCTTTCATCACATTCAGAGGTGTGGACATTTACTGGAAAGAAGAGTCATAAAAAGGATTTATGGAGGAAAATGACAGACCAGATTTATTTTGTTTAAACATTTGAGTTGCAGAGTGTGGAAGGCATCTACTTTCAATTCCTAAGAAAAACATTTAGGGCATAAGAATTATTGTAGTCTACTTACTGTTTAATGAACTATAGATAATTATGTGTGTGCCCACATGTGTGGGTGTATGTAAAACCTATTAAGTTATATAGCACTTAGTAGTTTGTTAACAATGAATAATAAAGGGAGTCTGTGATGTAGGCAGGCATAATCATCTCCATTTAACAACAAAAATGAAGGCTTTAAGAGATTAGTGACTTGCCTAGGATCACAAAACAATGAAATTTTAGGAGAAGCCTTTAGACCAGCTTTTTGATTACTGATCTGGTACTTTTTAATGAATCTATATTTTCAACACTACAGTCTTCTAATAAACTCTACTGAATACTTTAAAAATTTAGGGGATCAGCAGAAGTATGGAAGATCACTTTGTTTTAGCACATGCTGTGGTTTGTCCCCCAAAGGTTCAAGTGTCAGATGTTTGGACCCCAGTATAGAAGTTTAGGTCATGGAAATACCACTGTCATGAATAGATTAATGTTTTCCTCAGGAGACTGGGTTAGTCCTCTCAAGATTCAATTATGTGTAGCAGGAGTGAATTAGGTCTCACAGGACTGGATCAGTTACAGGAAGGAGTCTTTACCATATTGTATTACAGAGGTCAGTCTCCTTTTGTCTCTCACACACTTCTTCCTCCTTCTTTGTCATCACCTAGTACAGCATGATATGGTCCTTTACCAGAGGCAGAGCATGCTGGCCCCATGCTGTTGCATTCCCTGCCTTCAGACTGCTAGCCAAAATAAACCTCGTTTCTTTATAATTTACCCAGTGTAGTATTTTGTCACAATGACACAACATAGACTAAGAAATCAAAGGAACGAATGGACAGAAAACACGTGAGTTTTCCTGGCTACACAGCAAAGGGCATAGGACTTCTATTCTGCCATGCTTTTGTGCATATTGCTTCTCTGCCTGGAACATCTTTTCCTGTCCTCCCTACATCCCCACATCACAGTTACCACTTCCTCCAAGAAGCCTTCCTAGATCCCCAGTGCTGGGATCCCCAGTAACAGAATTCTTCCATTACATTCTAATAATATTTAGGGGGTCAAATTTATCGAGGCTCACATACTATGTTGTGCACACCTGTTTGGGACTCCTTTCTTTCCCCAGTCACACTGTGAGAGCCTATAAACAGGATATGCACCTCTTTGACTCCTATGTTCCCCAATCTTGACACAAGCCTTGGCACATTTTAGGTTTTCAAAACTTGGTTTGAATGTATTGTATAACAGGTCCTAATGGAACTGCATGGGATCTTCCAAGGCTAGAAATGAAATCTACCTCCCAAGAAAGAGCCCCTGTACCTTGCACCAATCACATCTCTACTAAGCTCTAATCTCCTGTGCATGATTTATCACCACAGCAACTGTTTGAAAAGGCTTTGCCCTTCTCCCAGAGCCATAAGAAAAGCTGGCTTACTTTAAGCAAATGACATTTTTTTCTTTCCTTCTATTTTTTCCTCTAGCTATTTTTCTCCTTCTATTTACTTATCCAGTGGCAGTAAGAAAAGAAAAATGACTCTGATCTCTATTTAGATATTTGATATACAGCATATTTACATAAGAATAGCTATAAATTTCTAGCTAAGCATTATTTGGATACCCAAACTCCATTGGTTCTATTTTCGATTTCATTATGGCAAAGAAAATAAGGGGAGAAAAACGTGCATACTACATAGAGACAGACTTAAAGGTTTGGAATTGTATTATTTCCAGTAGAGTGCTGGTGTTCAGCATTACTTACTGAAGGAACTGTGCCTTGCACCAAGAAAACTAGAAAACAGCAGCAGAATTCGAAGGAGCCAGCCCTGCTTGAGCCCTGTTTCTCACCCAACCACTAACTGTGTGAGCTTTTAACTTTAGTTTTGTCACTTTTGAAAGAAATTAGGAATAGGTAAGACCTTGAAAAACTCAGGTTCGTTTATTTCTACCTGGAGTGACTCCAGCATATCCGCACAGTTTGCTTTGTACTGAATTATCTGAGTAAACCACACGTTGGGTGCTCAGGCTTATCTCTGTTAGACACATGTCCCTACCTGGAAACACACTGACATGGGCAGCAGGCTGCCTGCGCTTCTGGTGACCTTTGCCTTTTCCCTTTATGAAACCAAATCTTCACATCTCACAGAGAATCCAGCTTAATTTGTATTCAGCGACTTTGTAGCCATGAATAAAGCAGCCACATTCAGAAAACTCCTGAAGCCGCAGATCAGACACCATTGCTTCAGAAAAGATCCCTTAGACGGATTGTCTTTCTTAGTGCATTTAAAATTTCAAAACAGGTTTCATCTGACATTCGATTTTCATGCAATCAGGAGAAACACATGAAATGCTGTCTCAGATTTCCTAGACTCATCAAAAATTCCCACTCACATGATGGACTTTCTATGGACTCTTCCAGACCCGAATAGCTTTTAAGCAGCTCACAAGCTTTCTTTCATGCCCAGACTGCATCACTCAAAAATGGTGTTTTGACCTCCCATCATCATCAGAGTAAAGTTCAACATCTCAGCTCTCTCCACCAGCTGGTTTCAACTTACTTTCCAGATACAACTTCCACCACTGCTTTGTCTTCCTATTAAATTGAACTAACCTGAGTTCCATGCCTTCTTTGTACATCCTGGACTTTCCCAGCTCCCATCTTTGTAACACACCACTCCTTCCCCAGGTGTTTCCCATCCCTCACTTTGCAGACATTTAGATGGCCTAATGTACATCACCACTGTCAACCCAGTTCCTGAGATAGCTTTCAATGAATGATGGGCCTTAGTATATTCATTCATTCATGTTTTATTCATTCATCGGTGGATCACTCTGTTGAATAAGGTGGGGTTTGTTTACACAGAGGGAAATTAGAGGAGAGTTGCAGTATAATTTGTCAGTACAATACAAAATGGAAGTTTAGGCTCCTTTAAAAAACCATTAGTAATTTTAAGAGAGTGGTACATTATAAGCACAGAGCCCTGTAAGTCCAGAGATCTATATGCATGCAAAGGTTATGTGCTAGGGCTATAGAAATGGCTCAGCAGTTAAGAGCACTGGCTGCTCTTGCAGAGAGTCTAGGTTCGATCCCAGTGGTGGCTAACAACCATCTGTAACTCTGGCTCCAGGTAATCCAACACCCTCTTCTGACCTCCACAGGCATTGTATGACATGGGTGTATTTACATTCATATGGGCAATATACTCATACACATAAAATAAAAATAATAAATAAAACATTTTTGATAAAAACAGAGGTTATATACCTATATGTCTACTTCTGGCTAAGACACAGTCTATGAGCGTCCTTGGCCTAAGGAAGCCCATTGCTGTGACAGTTGAGGGGAAACAAATTCTATGCAGAACATTAACTGCTGTGTTATTTGTAAGCAGAGGATGCTGGGTGATGATGACTCAACCCCCACTAGGGGGCTGGGAGACGGAGGATGGGAGATAAGAAAATTTTATGGAAGGAGATAGTACCTACACCCAGGTTTTTGTCTTTGTTTTTGTTTCTCAGTTCAAATTGAAGTGGAAAAGCAAGAAATAAAGAGGAAAAGAAAAGAGTAAGTCAGCGAATGAAGGTTCCCAGTGCAAAAAAGAAGTCAAGAGTTGAAATCCACACTATCCAACCCAAACACATCCTTCAAGACTTTCAAATGTTTTAAAAAATATTTTATTTATTATTTTTATTCTATGTGTGTGAGTATATTTGCCTGCATGTATGTAAGTGTTCCTATGTCATGCGTTGCCCTCAAAGGTCAGAAGAGGGCATCAAATTCCCTTGGAACTGGAGTTAAAGATTATTGTTAACCACCTTTTGGGTGCTGGGAATCGAACCTAGGTCCTCTGCAAGAGCAGCCAGTGCTCTTAACCACTGAGCTATCCTTCCAGACCCTAGACTTTCAAACATTTTTGACAATGAATCACAATAAGAAATGTACCCATTGATGTATTTCACACATTGACACAAAAATTACAAACATATACAGTTTATTTGCTCTTTCATACTGTTAAGTAAATTACATCCCTTAATATGGAGGACCTTGTTTTCAGGGCTACCCCCAAATGCTACCTCCTTGCTTAAGCCTCCCTCATTCTCTCTTAAGCCATCTGGATGCCTGGATACATTTCTTTGGGTACTTTGCTTCTGGTGCCTATGTCATACCATACATCACCTATCAAGCTATAACATGAAGGAAAACACACATGTCTTCTGCCTATCAGGATCTGATTAATGATGCAAACAGTCCATTCTCCTCAGTCTATATGTGTGCCATCTTAGGACCATAGCCCGGTCCTTCACCTTGCTTTCATTTCCCACCAGTTCAAGTAACTTATTCTTGCTAAAGAGTTAAAGGAAGATCTTGAGTTCAAATGAACTAACCCTTTCCCACAAACTAGGGTGGTGCACACCTATAAGCCCAGCACTGAGGCTGAACGAGGGGATCCAAGATAGAGGCCAGCCTGGACTACATGCCAAGAATTCATCTCAAAAAAACAAACCCAGGGCTGGTGAGATGGCTCAGCAGTTACAAGCACTGGCTGCTCTTACAGAGGACTGGGGTTCGATTCCCAGTACCCACATGGTGGCTAACAACCCCCCTTAACTCCAGTTCCAGTAGAATTCAACACCCTCTTCTGACCTCTGTGGGCATTACATGACAAGGGTGAACTTACACATATGCAGGCAATACACTCATACATATAAAATAAAAATAATAAAAAATTTTTAAAAATTTAAACCCAGATTAGGAGTATACCTCAGTGCTGGGGTATTTATCTTGAATGTGCAAGGCCCTGGTACTGATGCTAAGTATCACAAATGACAACAAAATAAACCCATTTACTTGGTACATTCAGGGACCAATATCAAACCTGTCTGATTTTCTGTCACCTTCTCTTTGTTTTCTATTAATCTTGTACCAAATTCAAGCTCCAGAATCCTATAGCCTTGTACTGTCAAGGCAGTTGCTATAACAGGCCTCCTCCTTTAGTTAAATTGCTCTCCACATCAATTTTAAGGTTTTTACTTCAGTGATACAGAAAGGTATAAACCAACCTCTGTAACCACCATGTTGCTGGGATTTTCACATCATAAAAACTTGAGCCAGCTGCGGTACCACATGCCTTTAATCTCAGCACTTGGGAAGCAGGGCACATAGATCTCTGTGAGATCAAAGACGATCTGGTCTACATAGTAAATTACAGGCCAGCTGGAGTTACAAGGTGACCCTGTCTTAAAAAAAATAACAAACAAAAACTTCAAATCCACTTGTGAATCAGTAATCCTAAGTATTATCTGTTCCTCTTTTATAAGTGAACCCAGACTTAGTGTGTCTGAGTTGATGTTAATGGTCTAGCTCTTTCCAAATCAAATGATAGCAGTGACAGATTGAATCTGTTGATTCATGTTTGGTGAACAAAAGGCCAGCTGAACTCAGCAGCCAGCAATGCAACTTTGGCACGAGCATACATTTACCCAAAGAAATCCTGTGGCAAACCATATCTCCTTACTTCCTAGTTCTTATGTGGAGCTACCAATGGTGCCACACAACATCCAGCCTCTTGTGCTAGCTTGGCATTGACTGCCTTCCCTTCTGCTTTGTCAGGGGTACTGAGTTATTTTAACGTTTACTCTGAATGTGGTATGTCAAATGCTAAAGGTTAACTGTCCTACCTCGGTCACTTGGAGGTGGTCTGTTTTTATTTCTTCCTTAGTGACAGGAGCAAGCAAATACTTCTTTGCCTTTCCTAGGGGGCATGTAGGTTAACGTAAGCTAGAATGAAGCCTACATATTTTCAGAGACTTTTTTTCCTCTTGACACACTGGCTTACGCCCACTTCAAGAGGAAAGAGGCCCACTTTCCACCGCAGAGGCCAAGTTTGCACACTCCTGCGTCTACAGAGGCAGAAATAGCTCTTCAGTGTTTCCACTCCACGTGGACATTTAAAGCAGAAATATCCTACAAAGTAAACCAAAGGTTAAAAATTTTTTTTTTTTTTAATTTTAAGCCAGAGGGAATAGGAAGTTGTTTCTAACTTAGAATGAGGAAGTTTGTGCCAGAAGGCAGTGTAGTACAGTGGGGAGAGCTTAAAATCGGAAGCAAGAGGCCTGGTTTCAACAAGTGCAGAATGAGATACTACATGTAAAAGTGTTCTGCGACCTGGAAAAGCAACATCATCAGAAAGAATCGTAAGTCTTCGTGCGGAAAGGGGACTTGAGGAATCAGACGGCTCCACTCTCTCATTTAGGGAGGCTGAGGCTCACAGAAGAGGACTTCCCAGAGAAAGTATCACAATTGCCCATGGCCAAGTCAGAGTTGCAGTTGATGCCTTCGGCTAAGAGAATGAGACAAAGCAATAATGTACACGACCTGTAGATACTACTGCGTGTAGCTCATATGCACCAGGTCACATCTTTTCGTGTTATGTTCAGAACCTGTTAAAATAAAAATCATAAAAATTCAGGCCCCCTCTATGTGTTTGAGATTTTGAGTATGAGGGAACCTGATGTTGACAAAATCCTTCCTAAGCTTTCAGGATGTTATGTCTACTTCCTGTTGAGCAAGACTTTTAGATACTACACTCTTCTGGCCATAGTCAAGTTTTGATGGGATTCAAGGTCCTCCCTGCCAATGTTCTGCTAATACCAAAACTACATCTCCCCCTGCAGCTGTTGTCCTGCCTCAGTAGATGGCAACTTCAGTGCAGAAAACAACCCAGTAGACAGTAACAGGGATGACAGAGTATATGGGCTTCAGTGTGTGGGAGGGTGCCATTTGGGAAGTGGGTATGTAGACGAATAAGATTGTATGGGATGTTCTGTGTGATATACACAAAAAAAAATCAATAAATTTTAAAATGGCATACTTGAGGAGGAAGCATAAAAATTTACTTCATGTTAAATAGTACAGGTGATAAACATTACCAGTGAAATATACCTGATGACTTTATAGCCATACTCAGGTGCTAAGGATCCGAGTGTAACCGATTGTGACTAGCAATAATCAGATACATAGAGATTAAAGACACATGTGCAAACGTGTTAGTAGCATTAAAAACATAGGAAACAAGTCAGGTGTGGTGGCGCATGCCTGTAGTCCCAGCACTTGGGAGGCAGAGGCAGGCAGATAGTGCCTGGCCAGCGGGGGCTGCTAGGAGACCCTGTCTCAAAAAAATAATTCAACTGTGAACCTAAAAATTTACAGCCACTTTTGAAAGAGATGTATCCTTGCTCTGGAATGTGTTACTGAATATATTAAAGCTGTAATGAAATACTTCTTCTAATCATGTGGTTATTAAATTTTAAAAAATTTAAAAAACAAGAAAAGAAAGAAAACAAGCCTCATGGGACCATCCTCACTTGCATGTTACCATCTGTAGGAAGACCAAACCACTTCCTATAGCTGCCACTCCTTTCCTAGACGTCCTCTAATAGCTATTTTCCTTGTTACTGTGACCAAATACCTGAGAAGAAGCAACTCAAGAGCAGAAGGACTTACTTGGACTTTGCTTTCACCTCAACATGAAGAAGGCACTGCAGGAGCACGAGGCCCTGGTCGCATTGCACCTACAGTCAGGAAGCAGACAGCAGACAGAAAGTAGAATGGAGCTGTTAAACTTCAAGGCTCACCCCCAATAAACCCAGTTCCTCCAGGAAAGTTCTACCTCCTAAGGGTTCCACAATCATTTGAGACAGTGCCACCAGCTAAGGACCAAGCATTTGAGCCCACAAACCTATGGGAGGCATTTTACACTTAAACTATAATACTCGTTTAAGTTGAACACATACATTTTATAATAACAAACTTCATATGGAGCCCAGCCTTTCATCATTATTGTTTGCTTTTCGAGACAGGTTTCAAGTATGTAACTCTAGCTGGCCTTCAACTCAAGACCTTCTTATCTCAGCCTCCCCAGTCCTGGGATTACAGCTGTATGCCACCATGCCCTGCCTAATAACATTTTTTTCTAATTTTTAAACAAGAACCCTCACAAATTATGTAGAAAGTCTTGCATGGGATTGAAGCTCTCACAGCTTTTGGAAGCATCATACCTAGCTTGTCTTTCCTCTGCTGTCCTATACCTGCAAATCCTAAAAACGTGTATGTGGATGGGTGAGGTGGAGAAAATTACACCAAATTCTCAGATTCCCTTTCTTCTGTGACTTGGGAGACTTCAGACAAGTAAGTTTCCATAATGTAAAATCAGCAGGAAAGGCATCAAATTCTCATTTTGGACTAAATATGAATTATTAATGTTTTATTTTCTAAATAATTCATCATAGTCAGTGTAACTCATAGATTCTAATTCAGAAAAAGTGCAAAAGTATCTACAACCTGTCCTGTCTTTTGCATAACTTGCTTATTTATTCAAATTTCTTTAGTGAAGTTCTTTAATAAGAACAGCCATCAATTTATCCATTCAATTATTATTCACACCAGGGATTCTCCAAGGTTTCTAGAAACAAAACAATGAGCAAGGGACAAAACAATTAATAAAATTTATTGTGTAAGGGCTTTTGCTAGACATACAAGGATATAAAATCAAAAAGGCCTTGCTTCTGTCCTCAGTGGGTAAAGAGAAGAAAGCACTATAGGCTATGTAGATGCATAAGTCGCAAATCAGACATGCAAATTAGAGATGAGAACAGAGAGAAGAGAACTGACTGGCCTGCTTTACACTGGATGGAAAAGTCATCAATCCCTGTGTGCAGGCTTGATTTTGAAAGTGTGCAGAATATTCCAACAGATGCTTATTAAACTGGGCAACTGACGAAGGCTTTGGATATTGAATTTGCAATAAGCAAGTGAGTCATGAAAACACACTTT
The DNA here is from genome assembly GCF_000622305.1 of Nannospalax galili. Classification (NCBI taxonomy): domain Eukaryota; kingdom Metazoa; phylum Chordata; class Mammalia; order Rodentia; family Spalacidae; genus Nannospalax; species Nannospalax galili. Next base: position 1,462,835 of record NW_008352264.1, on the reverse strand, counting down.
TATGTCATTTACATTGGAAGTGCTGCTGTCCAAAGACAATCTATGGGCTCAATTAAGCAGGAGATAATTCAGTAGATGGCCATTCTAAACCCACAAAAGCAGAAAACAGTGAATTATAAATAAATTACCAGCCCTGTTTTCACAAATCAATTGATTCATCCATGAAAGGAAATTGAGAGGTTAGGCATTTGACACTAGAAAGTGCATGGAGCTCAGGCTTAATTGGCAAACTGGGTGGGTCTGTTACAGGACTGTGCGAGATTGGATAGGAGGGGGAATGAGATGCAGACCTGCTATGTTGCAGAAATCTAGAGCATATCATTCATACAAATTTCTCATGTGTGTGGCAGGTACAGTGTCATGGAAATGGTACCTCTGGACAAGTGCATCATAGCACTGAGGACCAGCAGCTGAGAAATCCAAGACTAGTACAATTAACTAGGAAAAGTTCAGTGGGGATGGCTTAATGGAAATGCTAATCAGGTGCCTACTGTGTTGAGCAGAGGCAAGGCTTTAAATAAAAGGATGAAGGTACTAATGGAATGTGGGTCACCCACAAATAAGATGGCTCCAGCCTTGCTTTGAAAGAGACCATGTGCCATAACATATAACCCAGAATATCTCCCAAACCATCCATTTTGAAGACCCAAATCTAGGTATCAATTACTAATCAAGAGCTACATTGTAAGGATGACAGCTTAGAAGCTCTTTTGACCTGGTCCTTTAAAAAACAAAGGAATAGAATGAGTTCAATAATAACCAGTGATTCCTAGAAAGAGGTCTGAGGCAGAGCGGTAAAGAACCACATCCATCCCTAGATTCAACTGCCACTTTGTTTGAATAAGATACACTTTTGATAGATTACTTTCCTCAGTTGATAAGCTGCGGGAGGGGCTAACAGACTTTATTTCCAGGAATTGAAGGAAAATCAAGTTGACAACACAGATGAAATGCTAAATAGATTTTGTCAGAAGACTACTGCTCAATAAATATTAGCCGTTTATGACCCTCAGTTTGCTTTAAAAAAAAAAAGCTGACTAAAGCATTTGAATCTAAACACATACACATGAGAAGGTTGGTCTAGAGGATTTATAGGACATACTTCCAGTGATGTCCACAACGGGCTTCCAACATAAGGGCTCTATGTAATAAGTAGACTGATTATTGATGAATTTATAATATGACAGCATTATTGGGAAATGGTGAGTGGTAGGAAACAGGATGTAGCTGGAGGAAACAGGTCACTAGGGACATGTCCTTGGGGGCTGTATCTCACCCTGGCCCCTTCCTATATTTTACTTCTACTACTTGTGTTCACCATAATGCGAACTGCTCTATGCTGCCAGGTCCTCTCCTTCATGATGGATTAACACCTCTGAAACTGGGAGACGTAATATAGCTTTCCTTCCTCAAGTTGTTCTTGGAGATACTTGACACAGCTACACAGAAGAAACCAATGTAACAAGAGAATACATGCATGAATGTGTATGCACATGACTACAGATACTAGATCACGCATACCCCAAAACACAGGATACCTCCAGAACGCTCAAGAACAAGCAAGTCATGAGACAACTGGCCAGCTCAGGCAAGTAAGCTGTCATCGTCCTAGGCTGGGTCCTTCCTCGCTCCTCCTCAGTGCCCCAGTCTGTATTTAACCAAGAATATCTTTCAATAAGGTATTCTGCACTAAAACTAGGACTCAGTTTTTCCACATAAACCTGCTGTCAATGTATGTCAGGTCTTTATGAACTATGTGTTCTCAGCCATAATTGTTGTTCTATCTACTCCTGAAGCTCAGGACCACCCAAAACCAAGAAATAACAGCAGTCACTCCTCCTACCCAATACAATTTCAAATGTTGCTTGCTGCAATTTGGGGTATGCCTGCAGGTTTGTTGATTGGTTGCCTTTTCCTTTTTAGTATTTAGAAAAGATTAAGATGACTGTAGTTGCTAACCAGTGAACTTAGTGCTAAGGAAATATCCTGAACAAAAATTTTAACTGTGACCATATCTGGTTTGATATCTAGAACCTTCAAACTTCAGCTTCAGTATTAAAAGTTCTTATTTTTAGTACTAAAGGCAACTTTATTAGGGAGATTTAGAGATGGCTAAGCAGTTAAGAGGGAAGTTAAGAGGGCTGCTCTTTCAGAGGATCCTGGATCAGTTTCCAGCACCCACATGGCAGCTAACCACCATCAGTAACTCCAGTTCCAAGAAATCCAACATCTTATTCTGGTCTTCATAGGCATTGCATGCACATGGTACACTTACATGCAGGCAAAACACTCATACACATAAAATAAAGATAAATAAAGATAAATAGTTTTTCAGCACTTGGGAGGCAGAGGCAGGCGGATCTTTGTGAGTTCGAGGCCAGCCTGGTCTACATAGTGAGTTCCAGGACAGCTGGGGCTACAGGGAGACCCTGTCTCAAAAAAGACAAAAAATAAATAAATAAATAAATAAAATAGTTTTTTATTTTAAAAAGAGCTTTATTAATATTGAAATGCTATATTATTATTGCTATTTAACTACCATATAATATATCTAGAATGGCTTAAAGCCATATTAAGAAACACACACATGCACACATACACACACACACACACACACACACACACACACAAACATGAAAGGAAATTATTAGGTAAGGCAATACTTAAAAAGACCAAGAAAGGGACTAGAGAGATGGCTCAGAAGTTAAGAACACTTGCAGCTCTTGCAGAAGATCAGAGTTCAAATCCCAGCATCCATGAGGTGGCCCACAACTACCTGTAACTCCAGCTCCAGAAGATCAATGTCTTCCTCTAGCCTCTGTGCCTACCCTAACTCATGTGCACATACACATACATAGGAGTTATTAAAAACAACTCTTAAAACTAAAAGAAAGAAAAATCTTGGGCTTACTTTAAGATGGTGAAGTTTGGGCTCCTAGTAGGGTACTGTTGTCATCGAAATTTCAGAGACAAGGGCGAGAAATAGTGAAAAAGGGAACAGCGCATGAAGGAGCTCACAGAGGATCTCAGGAAGAGGGCCTGTGGTTCACTCGAGGAGCCTCTGCTGGAATGCTGCATAGGCTCAAAACGAACACCACCTTACAAGTGAGAGACTTCACACAGAAAGTCAATGTGAAAACGCTCCATCTGGTACCCAGAAACCAGCTACATGGAAGGTGTTGCTTATAGATGGGGAGGATATCTGTGTGCCCTAGACCTGAGGAAAGATAAGGATATTAAATCAGGGGAGAGGTTACTAAAGGCAATGGTTAGAATCAACTAGAAACCTACTCCAAACCCTAAAGTTAATCTTACCAATTTTGTGACAGTCTAAGGAAGAAAAAAAAAAAGTCTGCATCATTTGCGGCCATGAACCATGGCAAAGTTTTATTTTAGTCTTTAATGGTTTTCTAAATCCACAGACAGCAATAACACAAATGTAGAAAAACTGCTTGTGGCAGGCATATCTGAATTATAAGGGTTTCTTTTCTTTTTTAATATTTTATTTTATGTGCATGCATGTATTGCCTGCATGTAGGTAAGTGCACCCATGTCGTGTAGTGCCCACGTAGGACAGAAGAGGCTGTTCCTGGAACTGGAGTTGTCAGCTGCCATGTGGGTGCTGGGATTTGAACCCGGGTCTTCTGCAAGAACAACCAGTGTTCTTAACCGCTGAGCCATCTCTCCAGGCCTGGGTTTCTTTCCTTTACTGCTCCCCTTCACTACTGAGCTACTTTGGATTACCCACTGCAACCTAAATGCCTGTTATCAATGTGTCTTGAAGTGAAAAGAGGCTATATCCACTCACCATGATGCGTGAACTAAAACCAACAACCATTTCCCCACCTTTTCTTGGTCCTTCAACTGCCACCGTTAAACAAACCCAAAGTATCTATTGACTCTGACAGCCACTTTGTCACTGTCCGGGGTGCACTGAGAGTAGAGACCCTTGTGCCTGATCCTCCTAGACTCTGTTCTATTCATCATAAACATACAAAGAAATCTGCTGTGGGGAGACAATTCTGAGATTCTGTTCACAGATTTGATAGAGTGTGTCCTGGGTTTACCCTATCGATTTTTAGCCCAAACAGCCTTTTCTTTAGACATAGTTATGTATGGACCAAAGAGCCATGAGGAGATTTGACCAAAGGGGACAGAATGTAGCTGCCTCTTATATAAGGCACACTTTCTTTTTTCAAGAAGCTTCTTTGCTTCCTCTCAGTGAATCACAGTTGTTTCAAAGAGAATTTGACAAATGGCCCCATATCTATTTTTGCTTGGCACCTGTATTTAGTTGCTCTTATTTTCTGGCTAAGCCGTGTTTCTTAGGTAAACATACCCTTTTTTTAAAAAGTGCTGTTGTTTACAGAATTGGCAAAAGACTTCATAATCACCAAGGAATCTGTCTCCCTGCCTTTATTTCGGGGCCTGTTTCTCACCCATGAAAAAGAGATAGAAAAAACTGTATAAGATCTTTGAGATATTTGAGAAAATAACAAATACTATATTTAAAGTCCATGTTTAGTATAGTAGATAAGAATATTAATCAGCAAAGTGACATGTTCAAATACATAGGCCCTTTTCTATAATTCAATTTTAAATCTATATATGCATCATCCCTAGTCTGCCGAGAGGCAGAACAATCAGGCTGGTGACCAACACCCAGAACTTCCTCAGGGGTTTGCCTTATTTCTGGGGAGAGATTGTGTGGCGCTGAGCCGTGGGTCTGGGTTCAGATCAGTGGGGTCAAAGGGAAGAGAAGTACTCAGCTTGAGCTGTCCCTGTCTGGGAAGGCACACACCTGCTGGTTTTCTGCCTACTTAGTTTTGTGTCTAATCATGAGGTCACTACTCTCACCCTGCATTCTCAATTCTAGAGTCTGTGTGATGAATGTCACACATCAGATTAGGTCACTCCAGGGTCTCTCTCTAAGAAGAGATGCTACTTCTCCCTGTCACTCGAGTTGTGGAAACCCAGCATGCAGGGCAACCCTGGACCTTGCACCAAACTCTCACTGCATGCTGACTTTGTTTTCCATTCCCACATCATGAGGACAACCACGGAGGTTCTCAGAGCTTCTCGGGTCCATTGCAGTAGATGTTCCACACAGTTTTTCCCACCCCACAGTTCTGTCTGCCTGTTCTCCACCTAGGGGTGGAGCCCTGTGTCCACTCTGCAACTGGATCCTCCATCCTGGAACCAGAATGGCTGCTCACTTCTAGCTTCCTCTGAGACTTTTGCCTTTTTCGTCAGCCCACCACCTTCTCTCAGTTCCAGTAAGCCTTAAACAATTTGAGGCATGAGAAACAGATGTGACTTGGTTTGCATTTCCTGAGTTGCTTCTCAGAGCTTAGGCTTCTGCAGTTTTAGGTCTTTCTCTTCTTCCAGCGTGCTGTTAATGTTTATAACCCAGGTACCAAAATAAAGGAAGAACTTCCTGGAAGTGCTATGAGAGAAAGAAACTATCTCAGAGTTCTACTTTGCTGTATTATTTTAAAATAATGTAATAATAGGACTAGAGAGATGCCTCATTTGTTAAGAGCACTTCCAGAGGACCCAAGTTCAGTTCCCAGCACTTATATCTGGCAGCTCACAACCTCCTGTAGCTCCAGTTCCAGGGATCCAACACCCCTCTTCTGGCCTTTGTGAACACTGCATGCATATGGTACACATACTGACAGGTAGGCACATACACATATACAAAATTAAAAAATTAAAAAATGTAATAATAATTTTAATAATAATGGTTAACTGCTTTCCAAAGTTCTTAATAAGAAACTGCATGGATGAATTTGGCTCTTCACAAGGGGAAGCAAGAAAAATGAAAAACAAAATATAAAAATAATCAAAAACTAAAAAATTTAAGGATAATTAATTCATATTTTGATTCCAAATTTTTATCAGCAAGAAGTCTCTATGAGGTAGACACTCCGATTTAAACCATATATGTATTGTCAATTATTGTTAATGATTTCTTCACCTTTGATTAACAAGTCTGAATTCTATTAGTCCTTAAATTTAGGGTGAGGTTGGACCTACTGGTACCACATATGGGAAGGAATACTGGCAGAAGTATGCAGTCCAGGCAGACATGCAGAGGCTGCTCTCCCTCCCATCCCACCATATGTGACCTCCATACTGACTACCCCACAATCTTTGCAGATGCCACCCTGCTCAGACCCAGCACAACAACACTGAATCATTCAGATCCAGTGGGATTTCCTCTGGATTTGTTACAAGTCTTTTGATAGCCATCCTCTTAGCTGGGTCCCCAGTCCGTCTCTTCCCTGTCGTACTTTTCTGGACTGTCACCTAGAGCAAGGATACTTCCCGTCCTGACCTATATTCTTCCCTGCTCTGAATCACAGAAGGTCAATGCCAGCTGTTAATGTAGTAAATAGATAGAGTTTCTACTCTGCTAATGAATGGTAGGAAAACCTCGGATTCAGAATAATTAGGTTATTTAATATCTCTCAGGAACGCTGTCCTGATTACTAAATCCACACGTCTTATTTCACTGCATTTCTCTGGATTTCTGACATCAGTCGTCTGTCTATCAAAATATTTGGTGCAATTATTTCTGTCTTTTTCCCTTAGAAGAGATACCTTTTTCCAGTGCACTGTCACACCGCTGATGTCACCCTACTGGCTTCCAGCAGGAAGACTCGTGATGTTGTAGGAAGAGCACGAATTTTTAAAGTAAGATAAAGCTGAGCTCACATCCTATATTCACCACTCCCTTGCTCCACGATCACCAGCAAGTTATTTAACCTCTCTGAACTTACATTGCTTTTTATGCAACAGACTGATAATGAAACGTCTACCGCACAAAGGTGTTTTGAGAATTTAAGAACCACATCTGTTCCGGCCGACCTGCTGTCTGTCATCTGTAATGAAGACAACGTGATGCTTTCAAAACTAGCTGTTTATTGGCAAGAACGGAACTGTAGAATGGGAAGCGCGCCAAAGTTTTTTCTAGTCCCAGCTCTGCTTTAATTAGTTTGTTAGCTTGGATCGATGTCTTCCGTTAGAGAAGTGGGTGGTGGTAAGACTTTTTTTTTTCATATTCTTTCTTTCCTTCCATATATAGGGGTGTGGGAGACCCCTTGCCTCCCGTCCACCCACTCACTTTTGTCCTTGGATGTGAGTACTGATAGGGCTCCTGTTTCTCTTGCAGGTGAGCTGTCCCTGAGAGCGGTGTCATGCTCTCTTCCTGCATTGGGTCAGTTCTTCCCCTTGGAAGAGATGCTCTAGAGTGCAGTACAGCTGAGTGAGCTGATCTGCCTAATACTGCAGCTCAGTATCAAGAAGTTCGTTTATTTATTCACAAATACAAAACATGTTATACAATATCAGAGTGTATCAACACTGTAATATGTGAACTCTATCTTACTCTTTTGCCTTATTTTTCAATTGTTCAGAACTTAGGAAACAGAAAAGGAGTTAATTTGGATCTTTGGCCTCTAACACCTTCACCTTTCTGAATCTCAAGGAAATTAGGCCAGGAGCTATGTATGGTCATTTCTTTTCTAAAGTTTTGTGATCTAAGGGAGATACTGAAATGGCTGCTTCTCACACAATGGCATATGGAGAATATTCTAGAACAGGTAATGCTTTCAATTTCATGGACAGCAGTACAAATGATGAACTCAGAGCAGAGCTTGCCTCTGCCTTACAGAAGAATGAATGCATGCATTTTTCATATAGTTTCCCAAATGCCTCCATGGACATAGAACTTCAGAGAAATCAACTGGAAACAAAAACAGAACCAACCAAATCTTAAGTAAGAAAACATGCCAGAATCATCTCTTTTTTTAAGTTTCTTTAACCTCCCCTTCCCTGACCTCCTCCTCATTTGACATTTGATAATTGATAAATGCTAAACTTTCAAGTGAATAATCTAGTACCAAGATCTTAGAAAACTTCATAGAAAGATATTTGCATCCACCCTAAACATGTGGCCAGATTAAACAGGGTTAGATATTTGTTAAATGATAGCTCTTGAAGTAACAGTGCTGTGAAGGGGGTCTGGGCATCGCCTCTTGAAGATGAAGCTCTAGACAGAAAATCCCATTAGAGCCTTTTAGAAGCCATGGTGAGATTTTTGTTTGCTTGTTTGTTTGATTGAGACAGGGGTCGCACTATGAAGCGACTGGCCTCAAACTCACAAAGACTCACCTACCTGACCTTCTCCAGTCCTGCACCACCATGCCCAGCAATGGTGAGATTTTGATGAACGAATCCTAGTAGATTGCCGTCTAGCACGTGGTACAGGTGGACACAAGGAATTACAATAAAATACAAAAGACAGTGCTGATTTGATGAATAAGTAAAAATCATAAAACTCCAGTACAGACACTTCTGAGCCAAACTGTGCTAGAGTGTGTGGTTAAGGTGAAAGGTCAATACAGAGCCTCTTCTTTCTTCTGGTGACCCCCCTCTTGCGCTACCCTGAAAGCCAGAGAGGCTTCTCCTGTCTCAGCACAATATGCCTCATACTCATGGTGCTGTAAGAAAAAGACAAGATATACAGAGTTGCCCCCAAGGCCACACTAGGAGGCCTTGTTGTTATTCCCATTTTCCAGGAATATAGACTAAGGCACAAAGCTTTTAAGTTAGTTGTCAAAGGCAGCAGAGTTTCTGAGTGGTAGAGATAGGAAATAAACACAGCAAAGGACTCCAGAGACCTTGAGTTTGTGCTGCTTTTCAAAAAGAGCATGTTATACCATCGCTATCCTGTCATTAAGTTCCTAGGTGGAAGTCAGAACTGTTACAGTTTTGAGCTAAAAAATAATAGCATCTGGGTTGGAGAGATGGTTCAGCAGTTAAGAGCACTGGCTGCTCTTACAAAGGACCCAGGTTCAGTTCCCGCACCCACATGATGGCTAACAACCATCTATAACTCCAGTTTCAGAGGATCTGATGCCCTCTTCTGGCCTCCACAGGCATTGTATGCATTTGGTGCACTTACATACATGCAGGTAATACACTCATACACATAAATAAAAGTAAAATATTAAAATAAGTTTTAAGGTAATAGCATCCAAGAAAAATAAAGTCTAAGTGGTTCCCTTCCTTCATTCCTCATTCTCCTCAGCCTGTCTGAGCTCTGTTGGTTTCTTCTCCCTCCCTTCTTTCCTACACTTTTCTTACATTTAATTGGACTGTCTTCCTGGTGACAGCTTCTCCACATTCTGGAATTCTCTCCTCCAACTCCACACTCTACTACAACTACTCTTTTATTAAATTAATTTTATATTTAACTGGTACATTAAAAATTATACATACATGAATTATTGTATGATGTTTCAGATTTATTTTTTATTTTTTTGGTCTTCTCAAGACAGGGTCTCTCTGTACTCCCACTTGTCTTGGTACTTGCTATTAGACCAGGCTGGCCTTGATCTCATAGAGATCTGCCTGCCTCTGTCTCCTGCGTGCTGGGATTAAAAGCGTGTGCCACCATGTCCAGCTTAATTTTTTTAATATTTTATTTAGCTATTTTTATTTTATGTGTATGAGTGTTATGCCTGCATGTGTGTAAGTTCACCCATGCTGTGCAGTGCCTGCAGAGATCATAAGAAGGCATTGGATTCTCCTGGAACTGGAGTTACAGATGGTTGTTAGCTGCTGTGTGGGTGCTGGGAATCGAACCTCAGTCCTCTGTAAGAGCAGTCAGTGCTCTTAACCACTGAGCCATGTCTCCAGCCCCCAAACTGAAGCTTTTTAAGTTTTTTTAATATATATTCTGATATTAAGCCCTTGTCAGATGCATAGTTGGTAGATATTTTCTCCGATTCTGTAGGCTGTTTGCTCACTCAGTTGACTGTTTTCTTTACAGTAGACAACCTATTTAGCCTGATGCAATTCATTTGTCTATTTTTCATTTTGTTCTCTGTACTTTTGAGAATCCAAAAAATTCTTACCATTCCAACTCTGTGAAGTGCTTCCTTTATGTGCTTTCTTCCAGGAGCTTCAGAGTTTCAGGTATTACTCTTAAGTGATTAGTGAATTAAGTATTTAATCCATTTTGAGAGAGAAACTTAACAGTCTTCTTGTGTGTGGATAGCCAGTATTCCCAGGACCATATTGGAAAACTGTCCTTTCTCTGCTCTGGGTCTTCATCCTTTTATCAAAAATCAGTTGGCTACAGTTACACTGTTTTATTTGTGGGCTCCCTGTTCTGTTCCATGGATGTGTGTTTGCTTTTCTGCAGTTACCCCGTGACTGATCACTATAGCTCCCTATGGTTTGGGCTGTCAGGGTGCTTTTGTGGCTACAGATAAATTTTAGGATTTTTTTTTCCTAGTTCTGTGAAAACTGTTACTAGCATTTTGATAGGGATTGTATTACATCTTCTAGGCAATTGCTCCTGCCACTGAGCTACATCCCCAGCTCTCATTAAATAGTAGATTACCCTGGTTAGTATAGACATTTTAGGAATATTAATTCCTCCAATTCATAAACACAGTGTCTTTTCATTTGCCTGTGTCCTCTTGAGTTTCTTTCTTTAGGGTTTTATGGTTTCATAAGGACATCTCATCTCATTGATTAAACTTATTCCTAAGTATATTTGTAGCTGCTGTAAATGAGGTTGCTTTCTTGATTTCTATTTTAGATAAGTCACTATTGGTTATATAGCAACACTACTGACTTTTGTACATGGATTTCATATGGTAATTTATGAATTAATTAATTCTAACTGGTTTTTGGTGGAGCCTTTGGGATTTTCTGGATATAAGATCATGTGATATACAAACTGACTACTTAACTTCCTCTTTTCAAATTTGGGTGTTTTTATTTTTTTCTCTTATTGGAATGCTTCAGCTAGGACTTCCAACTCAACACTGAAGAAAAGTGGCTAAAAATAAGCATTTTTTGTCCTTTTATATGTGATCTTTATTAAGTTGTTATGTTCTTTCTATACCTAATTCATTTAGAGTTTTTGTCATGAAGGGATGTTGAGTTTTATCAAATGTCTTTTTGACTCATATTTAGATGGTTATAGTAATTTTGTCTCTCATTCTGTTGGTTATGTCTCATCACACTTCCTGATTTGTATATGCAAAAAATTAGTTAGGCCATCCTTGCATCCATGGGATGAATCCCACTTGATCACAGTGAATAATCTTTTTAATACATTGTTGAATTCAACTTGTTAGCATTTTTTCTGAGGATTTTTACATCTATGCCCATCCAGGATACAGTCATGTGACATCTTGTGTCCTTGTTTGACTGTGTCACCTGGGTAGTGCTAGCTCTGTGAATTATATTGGAAGAATTCCCTCCTCTTCAATTTTTCGGGGCAACTTAAGAATTAGTATTTATTCTTTAAATTTTTGTAGGTCTTAGCACTGAAATCATCTGGTACAGGGCTTCACTTTATGGGAAATTTCTTTTTTATTATGGTTTCAGTTTTTTACCATTGATCTGTACAGACTTTTCAATGAGTCAGTCTTTCCACTTCTGTTATTGGCCTGGATAATTGGACAATGCCAGGTCTGCTGCCTAAGGTTTCTATTGAATACATCTCGGCTTTTCTTGTTGGAAAATGAAAGGTATTTCTGTTCTGCATCCCCGTTAGGTAGTTCTTCTCTTCCATTTTGCAAAGTTATATGTGAGATACTTCTAGATTTTAAATGTTCATCTCCTTACCCTCAGATTATAGTTCATCAACTATCCTGCTTCTACATTCTCTATATGGGATCTGCTCTTAATGGGGTATTTGGAGAAGCAGAGATAGGAGGAAAGATGAACTACATCATCAGAACACCCAGCTATGGACTCTCACTTGACCATTTCACAATGGTTGTTCTTCCAAGGATGTCAGCTAACACTTCTCGGCTTTCATTTCTTCGTACAGAAGTTACAATAACAAATCAACTTCACTGATGTATAAGTTAGAATTTGGATTCAGCAACATAACAGAACACCTAAAATACCAGTGGTCCCAGGCTGGTAAAACAGGCCAGTAAATAGAAATCAAGCTCCTCCTAGCTTGTAGCTCCACCATCCTCAATGTGCAGCTTTTGTTTCTTAATGTAAGAGGGTTTTATCTGTCCTGACAGTCACGGTGTAGCTGCCTTCTGGTTACAGGTGGAAAGGAAAACCAAGGGAATGAATGATCCTTTTCTGGCAGCATCACTTGAAGCCCAAAACAAGGCTTTAGGATGAGAGAAAATGGCAAAAGAACCTCCAAAAACTCCTTCTTCCACAACAGAACTGAAAACAGCAAGATTTGCAAATCACCTTTCTCATAATTCTAGACACTAACCCAAGGCTTGCAACAATCCAGGGAGCATTTATTCAAAAGAGGCAACCAAATCTCAGGAAAGGGAACAAGCTTCCTGGTGTTTTAACTGTAGCCCTAATCTCAAACCCCTGTCTTCAGCTCCGTAGCAGTTTTAAAAACTAATGACTTTTGTTTACAATGAAAACCAGCAGCCCAGTAGCCAGGAGAGAGACGAAAACAGCTGTCTCTCCTTTGAAGCCCAGTTTCCATAGAATTTTCATTATTTGTCTAGAAGGTCCCACTTTAAAAACATGACTCAGAACTGTTCAGAGAAAAAATAGCATTTTTCTTAGGCTCATTGGTCAATTATAGACAATTATTTCAAATCAATCTAAGACACCAGATAACAATTATATCAAACAATAGACTAGCCAAAAAGCTCAAAAAGGAAAGTTGGAACATAAGAGGTCAATAAAGGCTTTGAAAATCTCTGACATCTTTCTAGGAATATAGAAAGCCACTCGCATGTACATGGCCGTGTGCACTGTAATATGAACCAGTTCTATATGATTAAGAAAATTCCTGTCCAGTCCTAGGACAATCACTAAACTAGCCAGAGATTTAGGCCAGGAAGGACATAATCTTCACAGAATTAGTTCAGAAAAGCCAAACAACAACTTCTAAAACAGACAGCAACAATTGGAAACCTGTATTTGTTGGGGGTGAGGGGAGGAGGTGTTCTGATTTCAGTAGCTGCTACATACTATTTAAAATGTCTGTTTTTAATGATAAGCATGAGATATCCAAATAAGCAGGAACAATATGACTCATACACACAAAAGAAACAGTTTCTTCTCCCAGATGGAAAGTGTCCCTGAGTATATCCAAGCATTGCATTTTTCAAACACACACTTCAATTTAGCCACTGTGATGGTTGAATGAGAAATGTCCCCCACAGGCTCAAGTATTTGAATACTTGGTCAGCTGGTGTTTCTGTTTGTGGAGGTCATGGAACCTTTAGGAGGTGTGGACTTGCTGGAGGAACCATGTCACTGGAAGTAGGTTTTGAGAGTTCATAACCTTGTCCCACTTGAAGTTTGCTCTCTCTGCTTCATGTTTGCTCTTAAAAATGTGAGTTCTTAGCTTCCTGCTTCAGTTCCCATGTCTTCATACCACCATACTTCCCCAACCAGGAAGGACTCATCCATCTGGAACTGTATGCCAGAATAAACTCTTTTTTTCTATAGGTTGCCTTGGTCATGTTTTTTTGTTTGTTTGATCAGAGCAACAGAAAACAGCTAGTACAGCTACTTAAAATATAAGTTGCCTTGGTCATGGCATTTTATTCATAGCAGCAGAAAGTTACTAATACAGCTACTTCAAATATTTCCAAGAAACTGAAGGAAATTATGTATAATAAAAGTATGAGATTGACATTTCATCAAGTACATTACACAACAGAGAGAAATTATAAAAGTAAACAAGGTACTTCTGGAGTTGGAAAAACGCGATGACTGAACTAATACAGTCAATAGATGGACTCAATAGCAGATAAGTTAATTTCCAGATAGTTCAACTGAGATTATCCAGATTGAAGGGAAAAAAATAAAGAAAAGGGCGGTATAGTGGTGATGTTGTAATCACTGCAGTCTGGGAGGCAAAGGCAGGAGGATTGTGAGGCCAACCTGGTTTACATAACTAACGAGACTCTGTCAAAAGTAGAGGAGGATGAGAAAGGGGGAAGGGAAGGGAAAGAAGGAGAGGGGAAGGAAGGGAAGGAGAGAATCTAAACCCCCCGAAGGTCTCCATTAAGTGCACCAACATATACAAAAGAAAAAAAGTAAAGAAAAAACATTTGAAAAAATAATGGCTGAAAACTTCCCAAATTTGCTTCTTAGCAGAATCCATGTGAGACGGAAGTCAGTGGGATGGCGTCTCAAGACTGATAGGAAACTAAAAAGGAAAACAAACCAAATAAAAAATACTCAGTCCAGCAACACAGCTCTTCAAAACTCAAAGAGACATTTGCAAATAAAACATAAACTAAGAGAATTCATTATTTTATCAGATTTGCCATAAATTAAATGCCGGCAAATATCCTTCAGGCTGAAATGAAAGCACCATAGTCAGCAATTTAAACCCACATGAATCAGGAGCAGCAGGAAAGATAGCTACATAGTAAATAAAAGCTCAGTATAGACACTCGCGAGATGGCCCAGCAGTAAAGAGCACTGACTGCTCTTGCGGAGGACCTGGGTTAGGTTCTAGCACCCACATGGTGGATAACAACCATCCATAACTCTAGTTCTAGGGGATTCAATGCCCTCTTCTGGCCTCTGCAGAACATGCGCACACTTGCATACATGCAAGCAAAACTCGCACACAAAATAAAAATAATTTAAAAAAATTTAAAACATAGTATAAATTTATCTTTTGTTTATAATAATTCCCTTCCATCTAATTTAAAAAGTCAACTTAAATTACTCAAAGCAAGAAGTATAAATACGAACTGATGGGCCCGTAACATATAAAGATGTAAACTGCTTAACAGCAGGAACAAAGAGAAAAATGGAACTTCGTCTAGTGTATACTGTCTTGGCTTCGTTGATATTAATTTAAACTAAATTATGACAAATGAAGATGTTCATTGTAATCTCCAGTGTAAGCACTAAGAGAATAATTCTTAAAATCTAATAAAGATGACAAAGAAATTAAAATCGTACAGTAGAAAGTATTTAACAGTTAGTAATGGATGTATAAGAGAAAAGGTCATGTGGCATGCATCAATTCTACTTTACCAGCAATTACATACAGCATAAATGCATTAAATACTCTGATTAAAAGATTAGAAGAATCAATGTTTTAAAAGCATGATTCAACTATGTGTCGTCTAAAGAAAAGCACCTGTCAAAGACACAAGTAGACTGAAAGTCAAGACTTTAAAGAAAATATGTACCAAACAATATAGACTTTAAAATTAAGCTTATTCTTTGACAATTTCATACATCATGTATATAATACATTCCAATTACTCCATCCCCATACCCTCTCTTGTCTCCCTTCCACCCCTGACAAACCTACCCTCCCTACCAGTCCCTTTCCCAGATTCATGACTTTTTCTTTTGTGACCCACAGAGTTTAACTAGGACTGTCTATATGACCATAGGTTTAGAGCTTGGTGGAGTTACCAGTGAGCACACCTGAAAGCAATCATCTCCCTGCTCCCAAAACCTGACAGTAGCCACCAGTTCAGCAGGGAGGGGTAGAGTCCCTCCTCCATCCATGCCTGACTATTAAGGACTATTAAGTCTTGTGCACACCCAGTTCAGGCAATCTTAGCTTCTGTAAGTTTGTGTTTGCAATGGCTATGTCTTGCCTAGAAGGTGGGATTGTGCAGCCTTTCTTCCTGTCCTCTGTCTCTTAAATTATCTCCACCTTTTTTTCTGTAGTGTACCCTGAGCCTTAGAGAGGGTGACATACATGTCACTTAGAGATGAGTAGTGTTATTGTTATTATTATTATTATTATATTTTAACCCCCTACCTGGAGTTGAGGTGTATAGCTGAAAGTTGCAAGTTTCTAATCAAGACTTGATTTTTCTAATAACCAACCCCCATTCTGAAGCTATCTGGTGGTCTGCCAACAAGAGTCTCCTCATTAGAACAAATGACATTCCTATGACTCTTAGCACTCCAGAAATTCTAGGAGTATTAGGAGCTCTGTGCCAGGAAGTGAGGACAAACACCAAGTCTCATTCTTACACGGAAACTTTATAATAAAGGGAGAAAGCATGTCTCCAAATGCTCCTAACAGAACCCCAAAATACACAGAGCAAAACCTGGCAAAATTAAAGGGATAAAACCAGATGCTTCAACTGGATATCAATGAAATATCTCACTTTCAAAAACAGATAGAGCAACAGACACATCAACAAAGAAATAGAAGTAACTATATAAACCAGTAAGACCTAGAGCACTTCAGTACAGCATTCCTCCCAGTAACTACAGAACTACAGAATAACTGCTATGACAACATGCAGCTTCTCAAGGTCACATAGAGCATCATCCACAATAGGTCATAAGTTAACCCATGAAACAAGTATCAATAAAATTAAAGAGATTTAAATAAAATAAACTATATTCTTGAGAAATATATTTGAGGAATTTGCAACATGTGAAAACTAAACAGCATGCTCCTGACCACCAACTGTCCAAAGAAGAAATCACATGGAAATTGTCAAATGCCGCACACCTCATTTTCTCACACAATATATTGGTTTAACACTGAGGTATGTGGACACAACCCTGGTGCATAGAGGTATCCTTATTCTGAAAAGTTATCTAGAATACAGCTTATGTTACTGTGGGGAGATAAAACGCTAGAAGTAGGAGGATGTTTATCCATCTCTGCCACATAAGGCTTTGTGGGGACCAAATATAATAACCTCAATAACTTGTAGCAAGACCTTTGCCATTCACACTGCATTACACAGAGGTGAGTCATCGCTGTTGTTCATCTGGCCAGGTTGGTAGACATGCCAGCCATCTTCAAGGCTGACTCAACCTCTAATTGAACAAACACTAAAAAATTATTTGTTAAATTGAACTGAACTTTTGCTGGCCAACATTTCAACCTCAAAACATGTACAGGAAAGTATTTCTCCATTAGATTGATTGGAGGACTGGGCTTGCTGGGAGCAGAGGGTTGCAGGGGTGGGCATTGTCAAGCACCAGGGACCTTAAAAAAAAAGCCCTTAGATATCCTCTCCCCAGATGGCCTCGCCTTTATTGAACATGGTTCCATATTCTTCCAGAAGACTTTAGGTAATTTCTCTTTGTGCTAAAGAATCTAAAGTGAATATAGCGACATGTGATTGAATCAAAGTCCTCGGCCTTTATTCATGAGTGTAGGCAGAATGTGCATGATAATGTGCATGATGGTACAGGCCTACAAACCCAGCACTCGGGGAGCTGAAGCACAAGGGTAGCGAGTTCAAGGTCAGCTTGGGCTACCCAGCAAAAGCCTATGTCAGAAAATAAAATTAAAATTAAAACTTCCCTTTGCCAGGTGTGGTGGTACACACCTGTAGTCCCAGCACTTGGGAGGCATAGGCAGGTGGATCTCTGTGAATTTGAGGCCAGCCTGGTCTACATAGTGAGCTGGGGCTACAGGGAGACCCTATTTCCAAAAGACCAGAAAAAAAAATTAAAATTAAATCCAGGCAGAGACTGGAAATCATGCAGAGTTTCATCTTGAACCTATGTTATCAAATGAGTATGAAATACCCTTCTCCCAAATTTGGCAACCACACAGTTCTGTGGATGGAGGAAGTAAGAAACAGCTCGTATGACATCACAATACAGAACAATTCCTATGTATTGGAGAATGAGTAAAAAAATAAATACTTTTATGGGCTTCCCTCCAGAATTTCCCACTAAAATATCCTTATAAAAATACAGCACACTATGTAATATCCCTGGCGTTTGGCCCAATTCATTCTCCACAACTGAGAAATTTCTTTGGAGTTCTATTTATTGTAAAATTATATGTGAATTCTATATTTTTCTTCAAATTCTTATTGTCTTTTCATGATAAAATGGTGTTGTGTGTCTGCATCATGTGTGTATGTGTACATATGTTTGTGTGAATGTGTGCGTATTGGTGTGTATGTATGTATGGAGGCAGGCCAGAGGTTTGTGTTGGTGTTGATCACTCTCATGTTCTTTGAGACAGAGTCTCTCACTAAATCTGAAGCTCTGATTCAGCTAAACTGACTGGCCAGTGAGCTCCAGGGATCCACTTATCTCTGCCCCCCAATGCAGGGGTTATAGATGAATCCCACCATGCCTGGTTTTGACATGGGTGCTATGGATCAAACTCAGGTACTCACGCTTCCATGGCAGACACTTTACCAATTGGATCACCTTCCCAGACCTCTAAAATAGTATTTTAAATGACTCCTCTTCATATGTCCTGAGGAGAATCACCAACTGTAAAATCTGGCTGCAGCACCCCACATTATAGCTATCCTCCCCTCTTACGGGTCTGGGGGAGTCAAGGCCTAGCTGTTCCTCTCACCCAGGTCCTCCTCTGACATGGGAATCATCAAAAATTCTGCAAAAGTGCCGGGCGTGGTGATGCATGCCTGTAGTCCCAGCACTTGGAAGGCAGAGGCAGGCGGATCTCTGTGAGTTCAAGGCCAGCCTGGTCTCCATAGTGAGTTCCAGGACAGCTGGGGCTACAGGGAGACCATGCTTCAAAAAGAAAAAAAAAAAAAAAAAAAAAAAAAAAAAAAAATTCTGCCAAAACACACTAAAGATACTTCTATGGGGCACTGCCCAGAGCCCTCTGCTGGGCTCCGCGTCTCTGGTGTGTTCTCACTGCTGTACCCTCAGTGTTTGGAACCGTGCTGAGCACATTGGAGGTATTCTATTGATATTTATTGGATGACTAATATTGTCTAGGGATCTCTTGATCAGATATTTTGTTCCAAGAAATAATACATCCCAAAATAAAATATTGAACAAGAACCATCATTGATTGGGGTTTAGTGCTAGGCATATGCATACAGTTAGGTCATCTTTCAGAGCTGGAAAATGATGAGTTCAGGAAGATTCAGTGACGTAGGCAGCACAGGTGCATTCCTTTCTGGTCTTGACTATAAAGTGGTGTGACCACCCGTCTCAAGCTCTTGCCTCCATGACTTCTCTGCAGCCGTGGGTTGTTGCTTGCAATCCCACCTGTTGTTCTAGTTCGCCTTCAATTGCTGTGACAAAACCAACTTGGGGAGGAAAGGGTTCATTTATCTTACATCTCCTGGATCACAGTTCATTGCTGGGGGAGTACAAGGGTAGGAACTCAGGGCAGGAACCTGGAGGCAGGAGCTGAAGCACAGGCCATGGAGGAACACTGCTTACTGGCTTGCTCTCCTGGCCCCGGCTCAACCTGCTTTCTCATATGATACAGAACGAACTGCCTGGGGGTGGCACTGCCAACAGTGGGCTGGGCCCTCACATATAACTCAGCAATCAAGAAAAATGCCCCACACATATGGCCAATAGAGGAAATTCCCCAACTGAGGTTTCTTTCTTCTCAAGTTGTCAAGTTGACAACCAAAGCTAACCATGACATCCCCTGATCTCTACATATCATGAAACACATATACCCACACCAGCACACAAATTAATAATAATAATAATAATAATAATAATAAAATAAATTTCTAAAAGAAAGATTTAGCAACTTCTTCCCAGTCATATAATGAGTAGCAGGCCTGTCTGAAATGCACAATTTTCCCCCTAGGCCCACTGACACCCTCTCAGGAGGGACCCACTTTAAAAGTCAGTGATACCAAAAAGACAGATCCTTTGTTCCTGTGAGGGGTATCAAGGGTTATTTACAAAGCTTGATCCAAAATGTTGTCAAATTTGAGTACCTCCCACCTCTTCGGTGTATCCAAGGCTCCCCCATGCCTCATTGCTCTCTTCTGTGCTGCCAGTGTATGGATGTACTGTACCAGAAGTGTGGAGCCCTAACTGATACCTGTCCCAAATAGAAAATACCAGATTTTGAAGCCTTAGTAGAAAAAAAGGAATGTCAAATAGCTCAATAATTTCCTACTGACTGTATGTTGAAATGACAGTGTAGCCTCAACACTAATTTACACTCTTCTTCCTTTTATGTAATATGGCCAGTAGAGAATTTAAAATTAGATGTGAGGCTTGCATTGTGTTTCACTGGACACTGCCGATAGAGCTTTCTAATCCTTTCAATCTGGGCACTGACCTACAAGTGGAAGGACATGAACAATGAATGAGCACAGTCCCTGCTCCTCAGTGTGCCTACAGTCATGTAAGGAAAATGGACACACACTAATAGCCATAGGTCAACAGGCACAAGCCAGCTGTTACACAGCATAGATACACCATTCTATAGAGCCCACCTGACCTATGGGGTCAGAGTTCTCCTGTCATAGTGAATGTTACCTATCACATAAAGGCACAAAGCTGCATTGCTCTGATTTAAAACCATAGAGGGCCTGTGAGATGACTCAGTGGGTAAAGCCATTTATATCAAGCAAGCTGAGTTTGATCCCCAGGACCTACACGGTAAAAGGAGACTTGACTCAAACATGTTGTCATCTGACCTCCTCACATGTGTCATGCCAAGTATGCACAACCTCTCACATGTGTGCATGGGCAAAAACAACACACACACACACACACACACACACACACACACATAAATGTTAAAAATAAATTTAAAAAAAAAACATAGAGTCCAGATTTCAGGCCCCACAACTTACCAGCTATGTGTCTTTGCTTGAATGGTCCTTTGATGAGATTTTAAAATTCAGATTAAAATGTCTTCTAGACCTGCACCATGGGTTTGTCATAAATGCAGAAGGGCATAGCAATGCTATGTCATAGAATGATGTAAAACTTAAATAAACTAGCACAAATGTCTTCACAAATTCAGGTTGCTATGGCAAAACACCATAAGCACAATAAGCACATTTCTCAGTTCTGGAGGCCAAAATTTCACTTCCTCAGAGAAAGCGCCTTCTGCTCTTGTCCTTATATAGCAGAAAGCATCATGCAGATCTCTACAGCCTCTTTTAAAAGGGCACTAGGGGGCTGGAGAGGTGGCTCAGCTGTTGAGAGCACTGGCTGATCTTACAAAGGACCTGGGTTGATTTCCAGCACCCATGTGGTGGCTAACAACCATCCATGACTCCAGTTCTAGGGGATATGATGCCCTCTTCTGAACTCTGTGGTCACTGCATGACACAGGTGAACTTGCATACATGCAAGCAATACACTCATACACATAAAATAAAAACAATAAATAAAATATTAAAGGGGTAATAATCCTATTAAGTAGGGTTCCACCTTCAGGAGCTAATCACTTCCCAAAGAAACCACTTTTTAAGATCATCACCTTGGGGGTACAATTTCAACATATAAACTTTGGGGCACAAAAACATTCAGACCGTAGTAATGCTTAAAGAGGCACATGCATCCTGGAGTATAGTAAATGGGTATTTGCTAAGAATCCCAGAATATGTTCCGTAAGTAGAGCATATCACAATCCCTATTTACCTCATTCATTTATTTGTTTAGTCTCTCCCATCAGAAGAAATTTCAAAAAAACTTGGGACTTTACTTGATGCCACTAAATATCCCATACCTAGCCAAGAGCTTGACACACAGCCAACTTGCAATAAATGTTTATCGAATGACTCATTTTCCTGAAAATCTATAAACCTAGCATGAGGAGTTCAACAAGGATAGAAAACAGGTAAAATTTCCATCATCACGACTTCGGCTGAGCCCTGATGGCTAAACATTCTCACAACTGGGCTTGTTGACAGTTATGCTCATTCACTAAAAGAGTGCCAAGCAGGGTCACTGGACCCTCACCTGAGTATCCAGCCACTCTTCCCAGCCAACTATTCCAGCCTTGAAAGACAAAAGAAAAATGAGGAAGAACCCAATAGGGGGATGCTTTTGGAAGCCCTTGTCAAGAACCTCCAATGGACTTTCATACAAACATTTTTTTAATTGCCCTGTTCTAACTTTTTGCTAGTTCTCTGTCTAGAACTTGTAATGCTAATTACTCTTGCCTTTACTTCTCCTTCACATCTCCCATTCATGATTCAAGGACTTTCTTTTCCCCTTAGAGACAAGAGTTATGCAATTTGGGAGTCTTTTAGATAGACCCACTGAAGGGATACTCCAATTGCCTCACCCTGCATCCCTGTTCAGCATGGAAGAAGCCAGAGCAGTCAGTGTCCCTATTCCCTATTGGCATCCTCTTCAGAGGATGGCGTGATAAGAATAGGAGGTAGGAATTGGCTAGGCAGTTAGGGTAAAAAGACCCCCAAAAATGTAGCCAGTTTCTTGGCTAAAAGTCAAAATTTCCTTGGGCCTGTTAGCAACATACTCTGTTCCAAGGCCAAAAATGTCAAAAGTATTTGGGAGCTTGTATCTAATCCTTAAAAGGTTTTAGGGTTACCTCTTCAGAGGGTAGAATGTTGGAGGGGAGGGAGTGGGCATGGATTTGATCAAAACACCTTATATACATGTATGAAATTCTCAATAAAGTTTTTATAAAAGTTAAAAAAAAAAGAAAAGAAAAGAAAACAGGTAAATGGAATACCAGACTAAATCTTAGATTTGTTTGGTTGCCTGTTTGGTTGTGGTACAGGGGATTGACCTGCAGTCTTGTGCATACTAGGCAAAAGTTCTACCACTGTGTCACATACTCACCCCGAGACTTTTTAAATTTTTTATTTTCTGAGAGATAAGATTATCCATCTACCCTTCAAAGAGTACTGTTTGGGGATGAATATCTTAGTGAATTCATGGAGCTGAAAATGAGACATGTAAAAAGCAATGCTAAACAACCAGTCTATGATAGGTTAGTCGGGTTGGATCCTGTTTTGTTCTGTTCTACCAGCAGCAAGGCCAAGATCAGAAGATTGGAGGCTAGGGGAGAAGGAAGAATTGAAATGAGATTTTTTTCTGTCGTGTAGAAGTCAATCTGGAACCAAAATAAATGCCCAAGAAGAATGTAAAGGAAATTTTTTGTGCGATTCCCAACATAAATACTCTTTACAATATCTCCATGTATCTCTACTAAATCCTTAAAGACCTACTCCTTGGTAATGCTGGGACTAGGGCTCCTGGGGGGGTGTGATGGAATGCTAAGACTGGCCTCACAATGAAAACCAACATGTCAAGTTCAGCACTGGGCAGTGAGCCTGTTTCTGAAAGTAGAATTGTGCTGAATTATGTGAGAGGACAGGGAAAGAGGGGTCCCAGAAATAACAGAGAGGAAAGAAGCAGAGGTGCTGGTGCCTATGTGTGATGGGTGGTATGTGGGTCTCTCACTGGAGTGGTGATCTATACCTCAAAAAAATGGGCACTAGAAATCCATCCAGAACAGAAACACACACTTACCCTTGAGTAACAGAACATAGGCACTCAAAAGGCACAAAGCAACAAATTAGTGCTACCCAGCTTAGACTGGTTGAAAGATGTTGAAGATAGCTCATCTACAGAGCTCCAGCCTGGCAGCTCTGACACTCTGTGATCACACAGTTCTGGGCTTGAATCTATCTAGATGTGAGCTGTCAGCCTGTTGGCTGTGCCAATGAACCACAGAGCAAGATTGTGTCCTTCCTAGTCCTGTGGGAAGTTAAACAATCTGAGGAAGCTGGCCCAGTCATGACCTCCTTAGGGCTCACGACATACTCAACAGTCATTAGTTGAATGGAACTTATTGACACTAAAAGTTAGAATTTTGCTCAAAAGATATAGCCCCTGGAATAACCCTTTTCTCTAAGCTTGGCACAAGTTGAGCCCAAACCTGGAACGTATGCTTTCAGGACCTACTTGCTGACATGGGGACCCCAAGAACAGAGGAGGAGACGACAAACCTTTTGTCATCATCAACTCATAAAAAAGAAAGAAAGAGAAAGAGAAAACTTGAAGTCTGGGGATGTAGCTCAGTGCTTAGTGCCAGAGTGTGGTCTAAGAAGGTAGAAAGCCTAAGTTCCATCCGAAGCAGAGTTTAGTTTTTTTTTAATGTATTTGCAATTTCCCGAACACTCCAGGCTGTTTCCACCATGCCTTGGAACTTTGATGACCTACCACCTGCTCCCCCTTTCCTCATCTACTCTAGAGAGACAACTCTGAACTCCAGGAAGGTATACCTTCTCTGTCCCTTTGGTCCCCAAGATGGCTTGTGAATTCCCTTCATTGCAACCCCTGTTTGACTGACCAGCTTTCCTTTTTTATGTATTAGCCTCTGATATAGTGAGCTTCTAGAAGACAAGACAGAGATGCATCTTAACTGTGTTAATGGCTCCTGGCCTATATCCTGACTTGCATTTGTTAAATTGCATGACACTGAACTGAAAACTGCTGCTTGGCCTTCCTGGGAATATTCTGTGATGTTCTACCTTTCCCCTTATCTTTCCCTTCTTCCAACTCATTTCCTGTTCCTTCCCCTACACAGATTTCCTGTACTTTGAGGAAAGCCACCCCCCCCCCCCGAAAAAAGCACAGGAATTGTTTGAACTGAAAAGTCCAAAGAAATAAGACTACCAAGGGGTCGTAGAAGAGTCCTGAGGGAGGGGACAGAGAAATTGGGCTCCTGACTCTGCTCTGCCCTCATGTGCTATGACACTGACTGAGCATGTCCAACCATGTCTGAAAAACAATGAAGAGGCCACTAACATCTAAAATTTCTAAATTTTCTAGAAAACAAAGACATCTTAGGATAGTCCACTAAAGAATAGTCCCTTGAAGCATTTTGATGAGTGTCAAAAGCAAATAAACTCTTTGTAAATTAAGAATGTGCAGGCACATAAAAATCCAATGATCTGGGGCTAGAGAGATGGCTCAACAGTAAAGAGCATTGACTGCTCTTGCAGAGGACCTGGGTTCAGTTCCCAGCACCCACATGGCAGCTAACAACCATCCTAACTCCAGTTCCAGGGGATCTGATGCACTTTTCTGACATCCGTGAGCATTGCACTTACATGCATGCAAGCAAAACACTCAACACATAAGATAAAAATAATAAATAAAATTTATTAAAAACCCAATGATCTAACAAACCTATCAGAGTGGTTGTTTGAGAGAAAGGCAGAGGATAAGGAGAATTATCTAAGAGAATAATCTGTATTAGTTACTTTTCTCATCATCACAATAAAATACCTGACAAATACAACTTAAGGAAGGAAGAGTTGCTTGGGATCACAGTTCCAGGGTACAGTCCATTATGGCAGAGGAGGCATGGCGGCTGGAGCCTGAGGCAGCTTGTCACATTGCACACACTGTCAGAGGAAGCAGAGGGAGCCGAATGCTCAGTCCAGGCCTCCAGCCTGTAGAATGGTGCCACACACATTCGAAGTGGGTTTTCCAGATTTTATTAACCCAACCCAGAAATTCCTTGCAGAATTTCTTCTGCACAAATGTTTATCTCCTAGGGGATTCTATCCTGTCAGGTTAACAGTCAGTGTTAACCATCACAGGGCCCCTACACAGACTGAAGATGGTAGGTTGCCATAATCTGAGGTTTGGCTAACCTTCTGCATGTGAGGTCCCAGAAAAGGGGGGTTATTATTTATAAAAAAAAAATTGGTGAGGCTGGATGGAGTGGAGCGGGGACCCAGAAGGTAGAGCACCAAGAGGAATAGGAGGGATCAGAAAGAAGAAAGGCTCACCTGCTATGGTGGTTTGAATGAGAAATGTCCCTCATAGGCTCAAGTATTAGACAACTTGGTTCCCAACACTTGGTCTTGTTGTTTGGGAAGTTACGGGACCTTTAGGAAGTGAAGCCTTATTGGAGGAAGTGTGTCCCTGTGGGTGGGCTTTGAGAGTTTATTACCCTCCCCCCTCTTCCAGGTCACTTTCTCTGCTTCCAGGGTGTGGATAAAGATGAGATGTCTCAACTTCCTGCTCCTACTGCACTGCTGTCCCCACCGACAAGGACATCTAGTTTTCTGGAACCACAAGCCAAAATAAACTCTTCCATAAGTTGCTTCTGGTCATGGTATTTTTATCACAGTAACAGAAAAGTAACTAATACACCTGATCCCTGCAAGGCTCCCAACAAAGAACCTGAACTCAAGTTAGCAAATGTCACCTGGGACCATAGGCTCCAGACATTTCAGTCTAGACCTCTGTTCATTGGGCCCTGGTAAAGACAGAAAGAACCATGTCAAAAGCTTTCTCTGATTTTACATAATGAGACATTACGTAGAGAATGAACTTGATTTCGGTGATGGCACTGACCAGAACAAACAGCAATAAAGAGAAATGATTAAAAACAAGTCAATCACATTTATGCCTCAGAGCGTACAGTGTGTACACAACCTCCCATCAGCTGTTACTCCCAGTACCAGATACACTAACCTGAACTGTTAAAGGTAAAAGTCTAAACAACCCCTGACTTGCTGCAGGCCCTGGATGAGGGAGGCACTTTTGTCAGCACCTCCACCATCTGGTAAAAACTTGCTCACTTGCAAGTTAACAAAAGGACAACAGCAAAAGATTATCTTAAACTGTTTCTACTGGTTGCCCCTGTTGTGAGTTAAACTCCATCTTCCCAAAATGCACATGTTGAAATCCTACTCCCTACCCTCTACCCCAGTGCCTTAGAATGAGACCTTATTTGGATATAGGCTGATTGCTGCAATAGGATGACTGGCATCCTTATGAGGAAAAAAAAAAGTTTAGACACAGAACACATCAGGGAGAAAACCATGTAACAATGAAGGAAGCAACTGAGGTTCACAAACCAAGGACTCTGAAGACTGACATCATGCCACCAGGAACTAGGAGAAGAAGGAACACATTCTTCCTTGAAGTCCTCAGAAGGACAGACTCTGCCAGTCTTGATCTCTGAACTCTAAGAACTGTGAGGGAATAGACTCCTGTTTTTTAAGTCACAGAGTTTATGTAGTTTATTATAAGCCCACAACTTAAATTAATGAATGAAGAATAATATCTTACACTGACAATAAGTTGTGGTTGTCAGAAAATTGGCTTCTACATATACATCAAGTCCATAGACAGCTTTGTGCCATCCTCTGAAAGCTGTGAAGGAAGCTGTAAGAATATTGCTCAACCTGTAGTACCTCAGTCTTTTCTACTGTAAAAGGGGTGTAATAGCCATCCTACCTTGTGGAATGCAATGAACTCATATTGCTCTTAGTACAGTGCCTTGTGTATTCTATGCAGCAATAAATGTTAGCCATTCTTACTGATTAAGTGCATTTTAAATTATGAGGCCCTCACATTATTTTACTTTTCTTCAAATTCCAAGAGGACAGTGTTGTTATTTACATTTTACAAGTAGAAGCTCTGTGTCCCATGGGTTTATCGTGAAATCTGGGTAAGAATGATATAAATGGGTCTGAACTGGAACCCCAACTGACCCACTCCCTATTTGTGTAACTTTGGGTACAATTTCTACCCCCCCATATATCTATTCTTCTGGGTTTCCGCTTTCAAATGAATCATTACAAGACAGATAAATGTGTTTGTGGCCTGTGTCTGGCTGATATGAGGCATTTTAATAAATTATTTTCATTATTATTAACTTGGTCTAAAATTACACTAATATTGGAAGGACTAAGATGTGGTAGATAGCTTCAGTTGTTAACTAGACACACCTGGGAAGAGGGAACCTCAGTAGAGGCATTTCCTTCATAGGATTGGCCTATTGCCAGGTCTGTGAGGTGTTTTCTTAGTTGCTGGTTGATATGGGAGGGCCCAGCCCGTTGAGGGTAGTGCCACCCCTGGGAAGGCAGTCTTAGATTGTATAGGAAAACAAGCCAGTAGACAGCATTCCTCCATGATCTGTGCTTCAGTTCCTGCCTCCAGGTTGCTGCCTCAGTTCCTGCCATGGCTTCTCTTGACAACAGACTGTGAGCTGTAAGCCAAATAAACCCTTTCCTCCTCTAGTTGGTTTTGGTCAGTTTCAGTATTTTATCACAGCAAGAGAAAGTATCTAGAACATAGGGATAAAATAATATTCATACTTTTGGGGTTATACTTCATGACCTCCCTGAGGACAGATATTGGACAACAAAACTAAGGAAAGATTGCAAGATGTTAGAAAATAAATGAACAGGAAATGGTATAGGCCATAAAATATAATACAGAAACAAAGAGAACGGGAAGAAAGAATGCAGGGTGATCAATTTGCCACCGAGAAACTGATGGGATTTCTCAACGAATAGGGTCATGTCGGGTTCAGTTTTGATTTCCGTGATAGTTAATCTCCATTGTCAGTTTGAATGGATTTAGATATGCCTAGGGGATTAGTAAAGCACACTCTGGGGGTGTCTGGGATGAAGTTTTGTAAGACAATTAGGTAATAAGTGTTCTGACCTGATGAATAGATTCATCCTTTGATAGATTCATAATATGATGGTGTAAATATAAGGTAGCAAAAAGTAGGAGCTATCAACTAGCTGGAGGATATGGGCCACTGGAGTAGGTCCTTAGGGCTTGTAACTCACCCTGACCCCTTCCTGTATTTCCTTGTCTCTGCTCCCTGGTTGCCATAATGTGAGCTGCTTTACTCTATCATGATGGAATGACATCTCTGAAGTCATGAGCCAAAATAAATCTCCTTCTTGAGTTGTTCTTCCAAGTACTCTGGTCCCAGCAAAAGAAAAAGTCACTAACCTCTGTGCTGGTTAGTTTTTGTCAATTTGACACAAACTGGAGTCACTGAGAAAAGGGAGCCTCAAGTGAAGGACTTCTCCATCAGATTGGCCTGTGGGCATGACTGTGGGGCATTTTCTTGATTGCTAATTGATGCAATCAGGTAAGCAGCAGCGTTCCTCCATGGTCTTTGCTTCAGCTCCTGCCCTGACTTCTTTCAATGCTGTATTATGACTTGCGAGTTGTAAGCCGAAATAAACCCCTTCTTCATCAAGTTTTTGGTCAGTGCTTTGTCACAGCAATAGAAAGCTAACCAGGAAAATCTCTGGCTCAATGTTTAGACACAGCATAGCAGCTTTACAAAGATGTGAGGCTCTTGGATAGCCTCCACCTATGGCACATAACTACTAAGTTCATGAGTCCTTTTGTCAGAACTGAGTCAAAATTGTCTAGCTGACAGCAACAGACCAAGAAATCTATTAGCTTCTGTAGTGGATACATCCTACTGGATGCTCCACTCAATACAAAGAGCTTCAAACTTCCTTTGGGAGTGTAGAATAGTGCCCCCCCCCCCCCCCCGCCGACACACACACCAAAGATGTTTGAATCTTAATCTTTGCTGGATAGCTTTAGTGTCAACTTGACACACCTGGGTTGAGGGAGCCTCAATTGGGGAATTTCCTTCATTGGGCTGGCTTGTGGCCATGTCCATGGGGCACTTTCTTGATTGTTGTATGATGTGGGAGGGCCCAGCCCACTGTGGGTGGTGCTGCCCCTGGGCAGGTGGGCCTGTGTTGCATAAGAAAGCAGGCTGAGCAGGGGCCAGGGGAGCAAGCCAGTAAGCAGTGAGTTCCTACCTTGGGCTCCCTGATGAACTGTGACCCAGGAGATATAAGCTAAATAAACCCTTTCCTCCCCAAGTTGGTAGTGGTCAGAGTATTTTGTCACAGCAATGAAGAACAAACTAGGACACACAGCATTCTCCAGTACCCCAAACTCCACTCACATTCATCTTCTTTACTTCTTGCTCATAAATTGAGTAATCTTCTGCACCATCTGAAGATCAGCTCATTGAGGGAACTTCTCCCTCATTGCCGCCTTTAAGGCGATCCTTCTGGTGCTAAACAGAGAGAGAGAGAGAGAGAGAGAGAGAGAGAGAGGATTTTTCTGCCCATACCACACACTAAGCTAACTTGTCTGTCTTTGTCTTCCATAACCAATGAACAACTTAACACAATAAACATTCATTCTCTCAATTTTTCTGGAGGTCCAAAGTCCTGAATGAGCATGTCAGGAGCCCAGACTCCTTCAGAGGTTCTGAAGGAGAATTCTAGTAGCTGCCTTCTAGTAGTTGCAATGGTCTTGGGCATCTCCTGGTATGTAGATGCACCTGTCTCTCCTCTGCCTCTCTTTCTTCAAATTGCCTTCTCCTCTGTGTCTGTCTTCTTGTCTTTTATGTCTTATAAGGATGCATGTCATTGAAGATGAGAACAATAAGGGTAATCCAAGACTTTTTCTTCAAGTTAAATCAAATTTGCATTTTAGGTAGACACACACACACACACACACACACACACACACACACAAGAATGGCCATATTAAACCCACTACACTTGCCATGAGCCAAATTTATCCTTACTCTCCTCTACCAAAGTGACAATAAGAATGAATGGAACAAGTGCCAATGCAAAGTGGGTGGCATGGCAGTCCATTTTCAGCCACCTTGTGCCCTGTCCCTATTTATACCCAAAGTGCCAATGTACCACATACATTCTAAAATGGATTACCATCGGGTTCATCCAACCTTGTGACTAAGCAGGTTTGACAAAACTACATCTCATTTTAGATAGTTCTAACTGCATGGTCACTTGATATCTCACAGTCAGGTGCTTCATTTATGCCAGGGCCCAGCAGACTTCCAGGAGCTATTTTCAAACTGATGTCTGGTTCTTTGCTGTGAAAGACTTGGCTATCAGCCAGAACCCTGGGCATCTATGCTATGACTTTCCTATCAGAGCTTGATGGAAAAACCATGCACACAGCACAGTTGCCTACATAGACCCCTCTAGTACCACAGAGTCTGTTAGATGATGCAGACCAAATAGGACTGCTTGCTGTTGCAGCCTGGATTTACTGCTGAGCCTTGTCCTGCTCAGGGCTCTGCTGAGAGCTGGTAGCCCTCCCCATCACCTGGTAAATAAGTCAGAGTGCTATTCTCAAGTATGAAATGTTCTACCTATGGGATATAAAGCTTCTTTTTTCATGAAGAAAGATGCAAGATGAAAAACTTGTCCTTGTTTAGGAAAGATTAACTCACCATGCCCAGAATCTTAGACCCCTAGAAACTTCTCTAATAAAGTAGACCTGAGTCTTTGAAGGGTTTATGCCCCAAACTCCAGAGCATATTCATGCCCTCATCATACTTTCCACTCCTTCCCTATCTGCTATGATTAACAAAATGTCAGACCTAACTGTTGTGATGTGCTTCCCAACGCACAGGTGGTCCAGATCCCTTTGCACAACATTGTAACTGAGGTTACATAGCTATCATGCCCAACACAAGATCATAAGTGTATACAGTTGTGTGGTACATGTAAATGGGAACTGTTTGTTTTCTTTTCTAACAGGGATAATAAGGAATACCACTGTCAACTCAGTGGCTGTGTGTTGTGGACCTGAGGTTATGGTCATCTACTCCAGCATGGCAGATGAAATATAACTGAATTGGAGAAAGTCGACTGGCATCAGTTAAAATCCATCTGAGTTCTGTAGGAACAGATTGATGAATGTTTTTATATGAACGCTGCCACCCACATGTGCTTTATATCCTGATAATCCCTTTCTTAGAGCCCATGCAAATAGTCACAGGTCCTTTAGAGGGAAGACTGGGGTGGTCATTACTAGCTAGCTTTTCCATTCTTTCAAGGAGTTTCTTCAAGTGGTCTGTCCTTAAGTCAGTGAGTTCCAAATTAGAAAACAAGCCTGGAAGCCTGGGAAGGGTTGGAGCCAACACCTATAATTTCTAGACACTTATTTTTAATTTATTTGGTTAAAAAAACCTCAGCAGTGCCGTTGTATATTTGCCAAATATCTTGCTCTAGGAGCCTGAATCTTAATATATTATCCTGACCCTGCTGCCTAGAAATGGGCTCACCTTTCTTCTGGCAGTATAGCACTATGATCCTTGACTTCCTGATTTTAGAGTAACATCATTCTCATATATTGGGGGCCCCATTCATAGCAACATCACATGTATCTGTGCTGGCCTCACAGAGAAAAGATGTCACTAAACTCAGTAACACCAAGGCCTCTCCTACCCATGCAATTTTTTATTACTTTGGCAAATTGTCTTCTGAACTGAATCCTCCTGCAAGAACCAAGTCAGCTTGTGGATTTTTCAGTCTTGTCACAGAGTCACCTCTGGCATGCTCATTTTTGTGATTCTATTATCCTTTTCTCTGCCATCTTCTAGAGCAGTTTGGTAAGTGAGCTACTTCAGTTAGTGTGGACTATCACTTTCCAAACTTCCAAAATCTACTGTAAGAGTTCAGATCTACCTCACAGGGTTCTTGCCAGAGTGATGACTCTGATGCCATGGAAGAACGCAAGTCTCTATCTGCTCCATGCTCCTTGATCCAGCATCCTAGGATCCTACATACACTCTACAGCTCCTGCTGGACATGAATTCACCAGTCCTGAAGTTCCTTTGGAGTATGGTTTCCTTTCTCCCCTGGCAAGTTTGGCATTTTCCAGGCGAGTTTCTGCCATAAACTAATATCTATTGATCTAGTCTTCAGAAAAGGAGAAGGGTAGGGCTTAAAGATGTGTTTTCCTTGAAGACAGAGACCTTCAGAGTTGTCTTTAAGCAAAGCAGCATGCGTCCTTTTACGTGGATGGACCACTTCTGAGCACCAAAGGCTTCAAGGAGTCTGTGTACTCAAGATTTCAGAGCCCTTGACCTGACTGTCCTCATTCTCCCTCTTCTGTTTCCATCCTTTTCTTACGAAGGATCTGAACTTACACATAACAGATTTCCTAGGGTTGAGAACTCACTTTTCTCTGGACCTCTTCTACCCTTATACTATGATCTTGTGCCTTACCTTTAGGCTTTCCAGCTTAAAAAAAAAAAAAAAAAAAAAAAAAGGAAAGAAGTCCTACTGCCTTCTGTCTGTCAATTTATCTTAAATTGGCCATCAGTTACCACTGACTTCCTCTTCGCTTTCCCCAGTGTATCAAAGGCACTCAGTGATAGTCATCTGAGTTCATAGTCTATAAATCACAGTCTCCTTCTGAATCTTTCAAGTACCTAAAATAAAATCCTTCCAGGGCCAGTTAAATAATAGGAAACCCAACCTCTCAGGGAAGAAGGAGCCACATGCTCTGTCCCCTACCACCCTACTCTCCCAGATCTTGTTCTTAAGCGTTCCATACTTCGTCAGTTTTATATTTGCCATTAGGTAGATTTTCCCCCCTAAACAAGATAGTCATCTTGAAGTGCCTGTGTTACTAGTGTTTTCGAGCAGAAGCTTGAGTTCCAGTAGCTGCCATCATGCCAGTCACCAACGAAAGAGATCAGTAATGGTGAGGAGCAGAGAACAGTGATGTAGTCAGTGCAAATACACTGAAGAGGGACACAGATAAAGAAGCCCAGCGACCTGAGGTTTAGGCTTAAGTAGAGAAATATGTGGGGCAAGTGACAAGAGCTGAGGTGTGCGTAGCTGGGCAGCCCTGGTCAAGGCTGTGTTCCTGCCCAGCACTGTCTCCCTTTTGGTTCCGCAGGATGCTCTGAAGAAGTCCTGCTGCTGTTATCACTTGAGGATTTCAATTTGGTTCCTACAAAATAATCATGGATAATTTCCCTTGTCCTAGAGATTTTGTTCTTCCTAGAATCTCAGTCACTTCCGGGTTAGGGCAATGATTTATCTCTATGCCTTCAGCATTGAAAGGGGATGAGGTAGGTTAGGCATTCCTTGAGCCATGCACATGCTGGCCAGCACAGAGTGGGGGGCAGGGGGCAGACACAAAACAGTGGTAGATGCCAGGCAGTCATACTGCTTGTAGTTACTGCCTTAGCATCGTTCCCTGTTCCACAATAAAATACTCTAACAAAAGTGAGGAAGGGGGAGGAAGGAAGGAAGGAAGGAAGGAAGGAAGGAAGGAAGGAAGGGAGGGAGGGAGAGAAAGAAGGGATTTCTTTTGGTTCACAGTTCCAGGATACATCCATCATAACAAGGAAGTCACATCTTGGACAGCTGGTCATACTGCATTCTCTGTCAAAAGGCAGAATAGGAATGCACTCACACCAGGCTCAGCTGGCCTTCTCCATTCTTTACAGTCCAGGATCCCCTGCCTTGGGAATTGTCCCACCCACGATTAAGATGTGTCTTCTCTCATCAGTAAATATAATCAACACAATCCCTCACAGACATTCTCAGAGGCTAGCCTTGATCTAAATAATCCCTCACAGATGTGCCCAAAGGCTTCCCTCCTAGGTGATTCCAGATTCTAGCAAGTTGACAATACTAACCATCACAGTGACTTCATGCGCCCAAATGAGGGGTTAATGCTTTTTAGCAAAAGCGCCTTCTAATGTCTGCTGTTACCAAAAGCACAAACCCATTTGTCCATGTCTTACTAATGGGAAAGACATATCTTCTTCCTCCTGATGATTTAGATGAACCCTTTGTAAACTAAGAACATTAGATGACTATAATGTTTGTTATAAATATTTCCTTCTTGGTTTGTGGTTTTACTTTTGCTATTACTTGAGCCATTTGTTTTTCTTTCTGATTTCTTTATATGGGCAAATTATCAAACTTTTCTATGTAACTTTTGGTTTTTCTCTTTTATGTAAAGACCTTATTCATTCCAAGACTATCAGCATATCAACCAATGCTTTCTTTTGGAAGTTTTATGAGTCATTTTTTATGTTTAAAGCTGTAAGCCATCTGTAATTCCAATTTTATTTTTCACAGGAAGAACAGGGGACTTTTTTGAAAAAGCTTCCTAAAATATTTTGCATTTCATTAAGTCTGGAAGTACCAGATAGTCTTTCTAATTTTCCCCTTTTTTGCATAATTTTTTTCAAATTAAATTACAAATATATCCTTTATGGTAGAAAATTAGGAAAATCCAGGAAGGTATAAAGAAGAAAACAAACAAAAAATTCAAAAGCCAATTCACCAGGAAGACGTAATTACTATGAATATTGTGTTTTATTTTTGGTACATCCATGTGACCTTTTATAAAACTGGGGTTATGGGTTATATATACAACTGATTCATGATTTTTAAATTGAATACCAAATCAGCAGATTTTAGGTCTATGTCATATAGTTCTTGAAAGCATAATTTCAAAAGGATATAAAATATTTTACATGCATATTGTATGCAACGATTTGGGAATGGATCAATAAAAGAAATTAGTGAATCAAAACTTTACATACACATTGTTAAAAATATTTTCAATTAGCTTTGGATAAGTGATACCAATTTCTGCTTCTGCCAACTATGTTTAAGAGTGCTTACCTGAAACTGATTTTTTTTCTTCTTTTAACCTC
This sequence comes from Nannospalax galili, assembly GCF_000622305.1. NCBI lineage: Eukaryota > Metazoa > Chordata > Mammalia > Rodentia > Spalacidae > Nannospalax > Nannospalax galili. The sequence goes on along the minus strand of NW_008352264.1, from coordinate 1,427,854 downwards.
TGCCAGTTTAGAAGAAGAAAAATGGCTTATTATTAGGGGTCTTTTATATGCTGTGCAAGGTCCTGAAAGACTACTGTCTGCCCAGGAGTATCCAAGGATTAAAGAAAAATCATTATGGTCCTCAAGCCCTCAACTCTTCTAGGTCTGAGAAAAAGTTACTACCAATTTCCTACGTATTTATGTACACTTTTGAACACTGAGTGCACAGAAGGAAATTCTGTTCCCTCTCAGAATGACTAAAGCCCCATCCTTTGGGTTATTGTGACTCAAAGAAGTCATATGTTTCCTGGTCCTATCTGTCTCTTGAATAAGGGACTTACGTGTAGAGCTTGAGAAATATGAGATCCACAGAGTTAACAGATAAGAGGGGAGGATGTAGGCCATGAAGAAAAAAGTGCAAAGAAGGTACTGGCTGGGCCTCACTTCTGACTGTTCCTTCCAACAGAACTGAAGAAGCCCATTGGTCAGGCTGTAGTTGATCCTGAGATGGAAGACTCACTAGGGGAGTGGCTGTTTATCAGGAAGGCAAGTTTTCTCCACAAATAATAACATCAGTGGGGTAGATATGAGATGAAGCAGCATCAGGAGGGGATGGATGAGGGTCATTAAACCAAGATGGCCCCGGGGTTTTTCTAGTGAATAGATGGTTTCTCTGATTGATTTAATAAATCGTTAAGATCAATGAGTCTCAGGGTTTTCATTTATAAACTAAAAGGAAGAAAAAAGACAGAAAAGAATAGAAATAGCACATATCAAAGCTTTCTATGTGTCATTTTCATTTGACATATGAGAAACTGAGGCTCAAAGAAAAGCTAAGAAAAATAACATGGTTACAACCCTAAAAAATAAATGGCAGGATTGCCATGCCAATGTATGACTCTAACCCTCATGATTAGCCCCTAAGACCCAGTTTCATCTTGAGAAAATCATTTAATTCCTGAATTTTTGACCATCCCACTTTTAATGTAGAAGAAACAAAATTAATCATGTAGAGCCAAAAACATCTCTAGTGCCACAGAACATGAAGTCGTTTATAAACTTGATTATAGTGAAGCCTTCTGTTTGCAGAGTCATAACAGAAGCGAGTTTGTGGCTCAACATTTAATTTAGTCCTATGATTACCTATTTATAGCCCAGGAAACCAGCATGATTTATAAATAGAGGATAATAAAACCATATTGTAAAACTTTATAGATTTAACTTAATAGTTTTGATTTTTGCATCAATGATCAACTATTCAATTAGAATTATGTAAGTCTGATCCAATAACTAGAATTAGGTTTATAGCAAAACTCTCAGGACAGGGAAGTTCTCCCTGCAGTGCAGTGGTCCCTGCCTGCCCGTCATCCCATGCCATTCACCCTCTATCTACCCACTATACTTTCTCTTCTTCCTCCCATTGAGGAAATCTCACAGATCTAGCAGCAAGTATTTACAATTGTTTTCTATTTTTAGAGTGGAGGGGGTGTTGGCGTTAGATGTCTTCCTCTATCACCCTCCCCATTCTTTTTTGAGACAGAGACTCCCACTGAACCTGAAACTCACCACTTGGGCAAGACTATCTGGTCAGCCAGCCCCAGGGATCCTCTTATCTCTAACTCCTGCTTCCCCAGTGCTAGGATTGCAGATGTGTGCCTGGGGTGCTGGAGACGACATCTGGGTTCTCATGCTTGCATGGCAAGCACTTTACCAACTGAATCATCTCCCCAGCCTCTACAATTTATGGCAAATGTTAAATATAGTGCCGCAAGATCTTTAGATCACTTATCCTTAGCTTAGCCACAGGAAGTACAGTAACAGAGGAGAGGAAAGGGTAGAGGACGGAGAACAAGGGAAAGGAAGAGGAAATTGGACTTTATTAATATGCTCACAACGGCAGTGTGCTAAAACTAACCCTTACTGTCAGATAAAGGGAGAAGGTTAAAGTTTTCTTTTCTCTGATGTCACAGAAAAAAAGTGGGACAGAGAAAATCTAGAATAATGGGAAATTCTTTAAATGCCTAAGAACAGCTCTTACTCTGCCATCTCAACCTCAAACTTGGGTCAAATGGCTCTCCTGGTGGGACTTTCATTTCTTCAATCACAAACTTGGGATGCTTATGTGACAGTCAATTGGTATCTTTATATTTTACTTTCTAGGAGTCTAATATTTGAGTCCCCTTGGAGATTTGTAGGGAATACACACTCAGCATGTGGATTAAAGGCTTTTCTACTTATAACTGATAAATAAGCAGTTTTGTAGCACAAGAAGATTACTTTTCAACCCAAGGTTCAGAAGAAAACTTCCCTTTGTCCGGTACACGGACTAAATCTTTGCATGCTGAGATTAAATTACTGTTTATTTTTCTCCAGACTCTCAGTTGGGGGTACATGCCAATTCTACCACAGACTGGGGATGCTTCCTTGGCCCCCATATGTGCCTTCACCTTCTTCATTACAAGTGGCCTCCTCCCTTTGCTGCACAGTCAAATGAGTCTGAACTCTGTGCTTCTCTCTGACATGAGGCAGAACATGGGGACAACAAGCACCTCACAACTCATATCTCACCGACCTGGTGGGACTTACAGGGATCCTGTATGCAGAAATGGTGGTACTGATCAAAGAGGGAAGACATTCCATTGAGCTTTTTACTCTCTTGCTCAATAAATAACTCACAGTTATTTAGCATTATAATAAATACTTTCTTAACCCAGAATCTTCTGTGTCTAACAGAAGACTCTATTTTTATTTATTTTTAATTTTATGTGTACGAGTGTGTCGCTTGCATGTATGTTTGTGCACCCATGTCATGCAATGCTCACAGAGGTCAGAAGAGGGCTTCAGATCCCCTAGAACTGAAGTTACAGATGGTTGTTAGCCTCCCTGTGGGTTCTGGGAATCAAACCTGAGTCCTCTTCAAGAACAGCCAGTGCTCTTAACCCTGAGTCATCTCTCCAGCCCCGTCTAACAGAAGATTCTATACCTGCCATTATCCCGCTTTGTCTTTTCAACTCCTTTTCCTCTTCCTATCTAAGAGCAAAGTGTTCTTACCTCTGTATAGAAAGTTAGTGTGGCTATGCACCTTTATGGCTTGCAATAAACCACATTTGCTTTGTGGTCATACCAGGCAGACAGACTTCACTTCTTTTGATAAAAAAGACTCAGCTGTTCTTTCAGTTGTTCGGCACTGTGTGTAGAAAGAACTTACCCCAAAAGAACTTAAGCTTTCTAGGTTTTCATTTCTTCTATAAAACAGAAATAGCAAAACAGCCTTACTACTCTATAACACTTTGACAACTTCATGAGATAATCTAGCTAAAGTCCCTATAAGTATCTATCACATCACATACTGATTATGAAAAATATCCAATTGCCTTGCTCCAATGGCAACATTTTGAAATTTAAAAAGCTGATTGGAAACAACAGTTCCACAGGCCTCTTGGCTGACCTAACCCACATATTGATAGAAGGCAAACTACCCATGAAGAAACAAGTGTCCTCTAGATACTAGCTTGTGTAACCAAGCCATCACTGACTCCACGGCACATGGTCATAATCAGTATGTGCCATGTCTCAAATCACAGCCACCCCAAATCCTTCTGAGAAATCAGAAACCTGCCTTCCTTCCTTTTGGTATCATCTATATCCCCCCTCTGTCTAGGCTTCTCCTTCCCCTGCCCAGCAGCTCTAATCACAGCTGTGAAAGTGCAGCTGCTGAGGGAAGGGCAGAACTTGGCATTTCTCCCAAGGCAAACAATTAGGCAAGCATTAACTCCTCTTAATGGGCAAAGCAACATTAAGCAGATGGAAGCCCAGACCCAGGTCACTTTTCAGAGAGCCCAAGCTGTGATGGGACTGCCAGTACTCAAATATAAACTCTAAATTGAAACTTAATTGGTCATTAATGGAAATCATCCAATTAAAAATACTTGTAATTAAGCACGAAGAAGAAAAGCAGGCTGCATTTTGGACCTGGAGAAAGCAGAACTACATTTGATGCGGTCACTAGACCTAGACTAGAGCTATTTGCTCATCCTGTTTTCAATCACACAGCGCTTCTACTTACCACATGAGGAAGCCCACTATACTATACACCCCTCAAATCTCATGCTTACCATTCACAATGCACAGACTTCAGTGGGGAAAATAGCTCTATGGTGTTCCCCAAGAATTAAGACAAGCACAGTAATGTAAGCCTTTGGAAATGATGTGAAATGGGTGCTACAGATTGTAACAGATCAATTTGCTGCATTTTGGAACCTCAAGGCCTTATAAAGCAGTTCTGCAGACTTAGAATGGAGTCTCTGGGCTGGAGAGATGGCTTAGCGGGTATAGTGTTTGTTGCATTTACATAAGGAAGGACCTGAGTTCAGATGCCCAGCACCAATGCAAATAAAAAGTTGGGCATGGTGATGTGCACCTGTAACCTTAACACAGGGGGCGGGGGAGACAGGTGGATCCTGGGGCCTTGCACACAAGACAGTCTAACCAAAATCAGGAACGTTAAATTCAGTGAAAAGAGATCTTGCCTCAAAAACAAGTGTGGGGGAGAAGTAACTGAGGAGGACATCTCATTGCCAAACTCTGGCTTCCACATGCACCTTCATGAGCACACACTTGTACACACATGCATCCATCACTCACACACACACATGCACACAAGAAAAGAGGTGGGGCTTTTTTCTACACTCAAAACTACAAATAGCAGGGCATGGTGGTACATATTTTTAATCCCCACTGAGGCAGGCAGATTTCCAATCTGTGAAAGCAAGGCCAGCCTGATCTACATAGCAAATTCCTGGAATCACAGGAAGACCCTGTCTCAAAATAAACAAAACTACAAATAGAACCAGCAAGTGCGCTTAATGGAGAAACAAGATTAAGGAAGTAGTGTATGGGGAGGTGGCTCAGTGGGTAAGCACACCTGCTGTGCAAGCTTGAGGGCCTCAGTCCAGATCCCCAGCACCTACATAAGTCTGGTGTGACAGCCAAGGACAGCTGGGGCTCACAGACCAGCCAGCCTAGCCAAAAATCAGGGAGTCCCAGGTTCATCAAGAGACCCTGTCTCTAGGAAATTAGGAGAGTAACAGAAAAGGACTTCTCAGTGTGCTTTCTATTGCTCTGATAAAACACTGAACAAAAGCAATTTGTGGAGGAAATGGTTTATGTCACCTTACAGCTTACACTCCATCATAAAGGGAAGCCAGGGTAGGAGCTCAGAGCAGGAACCCAGAAGTGAAAATTGAAGCAGAGCCCATGGAGGCAGCTGCTTGCCAGCTTGCTCCTCTGACTCATCTCAAACTGGTTTTTTAAAATTATTTATTATCTTTATTTTATGTATATGAATGCATTGCTTGCACGTGTGTAAGAGCACCTGTGTTGTGCAATGCCTGTGGAGGTCAGAAGAGGACATTGGATTCCTCTGGAACTGGAGTGACAGACGGTTGTTAGCCATCATGTAGGTATTGGGAATCAAATCCAGGTCCTCTGCAAGAGTAGCTAGAGCTCTTAACCACTGAACCATCTCTTCAGCCCTAAACTCTTTTCTTACACAATCCAGGACTATCTGTCCAGGAGTAGCACCACCCACAGTGGGCTGAGTCCTCCTACATTGCTCAACAATCAAGCCATGTCCACAGGTCAATCAAATAGAGGAAATTCTTCAATTGACGTTCCTTCTTCCCAGGTGTGTCAAGTTGACAACAGACGCCAATCATGACAATACCCAACATCCTTCTCTGCACACACATTGACATACCGTGCACATACACAACACACACACACACACACACAAATACACACACAAGATTA
>NW_008352264.1:1411549-1421898 GCF_000622305.1 Nannospalax galili | reverse complement strand
TACACAACACACACACACACACACACACACACAAATACACACACAAGATTAAGGAAATAGTCTTAAGGTTCATACTGTAGTAAACAGCAGAGTGAAGGCTTTACAGTAATCCTGCCTCACCACTGTCCAAGATAATTGGAAGGATAAAATAAGATCAAGTCCATGAAACTACCTTGTAAACTATAAAGTACATAATGAATAGATAGATCTAACTTTACCTTCTTGGATGCATCAATGGCAGCTTAAATCCAAACACCACAATACAACTCCTAGCCCTAATGTGTACCTAAAAGCATTATCCCATTTAGTACACAACATAGCAAAGTAATACAAATACAGGCTTCAGAGCCAGAATGCATGAGCCAGAGCTTGACTCTACTATTTATGAACCCTGTGGCCTTTGGACAAATTATCTCTCTATAGCTCAGTTTTCCAACTTATGAAATGATGAACAAAACTCCTATCCCAGTAGGTCTGGGTGACTGCAAAAGATACTGTTGAACAGGGTCTGACCCATAAAGAAAAGCCATGGGTGTTCGCTATTACAATTCATCTGCCGCCAAGACTGACATCTTTCCTCAGAGCTCCTCTTCCCCGAGTGGTCCTCAAATCTATGTTTGGTAGTATTTGGGATAAGATCATTCCTGGATACTCTTTCAGTGCAAGAACAGAGCCACAATGCTGATGTAATCCTAGGGGTCTCCAGAGGCTTCAAAATCCTTAACAATTTGTCTTCTGTGAACTTGGTGGGAGAGTGGGCCTTGCACTGGGTATCAAAAGCCTTGGCTTATTTGGGATGTTGCCTCCTGTCCTTTGCCCTCTTCCCTGAGACAGATTCTTTGTTTCCCTCACATCACCCAGGCCCCCTGACCACTGTCATCATCTGCCTCGAGTGACTGGGTTTCTGTGCCACTACCCATTGCCCCATTTGTCTTGACATGGTTAAGCAGAGAGTGGTGTTGGTAGGAGTCTGATCCAGGGCAGTCTGCAGTCATCCATCCACACATAGGCTGGCAGCACCAAAGAGGCCTGGTGGATGACAGGAGGGTAACTGGTGGGAGTCAGCGAGTGGCTCTAGCCATGTCCCTGAACAGAGACTCTGCTCTCTGCTCTCCAGTATATTGGGAAGTGGGCCATGGAAAGGAGGGATCGATTTTCCTCACCCTTGCTTAGGGTCCACATTTTCACTTTACATGGATCAACAAATGATGCAGTAAGGCATGACACTTTATCAGGATGATTGCCCATAGCAATACCAATTACTTTTATTACAACTTCATTTCTATCACAGGAGTAGGGTCAGATACCACCTCCCCAATTAGCCTGGGTCTGTCTATAACCGCCTTGTGACCAAAACAATGCAAATCTGAAATCATAGTCACTCCATATGGCTTCAGAGTGTTAAATTTCTAAAAGGGACCCTTCAGGGTTTCACTGTAATAACCTTAATGATGGTAAATAGATCTGACATCCCCAGACCATCTCCATTTCTTATACAAACAGAAACCATCAGAGAGCATGCTGCTCAGGGCAGTTTGATAAAGAGAGTGCAAAGGAAACCAGGGTAAAACTCTTACTAATTCAATCTCCTACATAGAGCTTTGGAAAATTTTGAGCAAGGGAATTATTTTCTAAGCAGAAATAAACATAATTAAGGCCAACCTGTAGGTAATTTCTTTGGCCTTAATATCTAGCAGGCAGTCTTGGTACCATCGTTATATTCTGGAAAATAAGATGACTCAAGATGAGATCTCATTTAGTTTAGCTCCCAGAGCTCCTCCAATGTGTTCGTGTTCCTGCTGTCTTTATTCACATAAGACAGTGCTATCTGAAAACGTCACTGGACAGTCTGCCATCCCGACAGGATGGGACAGATGGAGGGCTTTTTAAGAAACTGGGTATTTTTTAAAAAACACTGTGACTTGAACTAAACTGTCCTGTTTCATTTGCTGCCACTCCTTCCAGAACATAAGTATCACTAGTACCCAGAGGCAAAAGAACAATTCTTCATGATGTTTTGGCCTTTACGGTCACCATCTCAATGTCCCCATATTGTGCTTTTATGGAATTACACTAGGGTTTTTTATGAAGTCAGGGGCTTAGCTACACTAGCTGATTTTTTAGTTTTCTATGTTTCATAGACAAGAGCATACTGACTAAAGGAGACCTAAGGCCACCCTGGTGGGAACAAAGGGACGCAGGGGAATCTCTGTGAGGTAGAGACCAGCCTGGTCTACATAGAAAGTCCCAGGCCAGCAGAGGCTACAGAGAAACCCGTGTCGAAAAATAGCAAAAAATTAAAAAGACCTGTGTGTTTTTTCTGTCCTTCAAACCAAAAGGAAGGTGTTCTAACGCCACCTGCAAAGCAGCTAACTTTCTTTTGGTCCTGATGAGCTGACAGTATAAGTTTCAGGGGTGGGTCAGAAAATGCACCTTGTTCATTCCAGGCCCTAGAACAGTGCTGGGCGAGGAATAAATGTTTGTGGGAGGAACAAACAAATGCAGCAGCCATCACAGCATGCTCATGTGAGCCTTTTTCCCAAACAGGGATCTCTTTGATCAGTTTGAAGAAATTCTTATGAAATTTTGTTTTACACACAGAGGTGAACCTTGTGATGAGAGGCGAGGCACCACATGGAGTGTACATTTGCATTTCATTGCTGGGCATGGTGCCAGACATGTCAACAGTTCCTTGTGAAATGACAATGTGTCAGCCCCTGCGACTGCAGTGGGTCAGGTCACCAGTCTTTCTAGCAGAACTGGACTTTGTATATGAATTTGGATGTGGGTCTAAGGCTATATCATGAAGTCGTCGAAGTCTGTAAAAACACAGACTAGTGGGTCCCTTTGTTACTTGTCAGGAATGCCATGCGGCCCCTGGTGGTGTTAAGCCCTGCAGACCCTGCTTGGATGAATGAAAACAAGCACATGCTTAATCCTGTCAGAATTAACCTACACAGAACAGGGACTAGAGGACTCATTCCCTTTCCCACTTCCTTTTCCACTCTCTGTTTCTTAGGCTAAAATGAGAAGATTAAACAAAACACTGATGTGCTGTTTAAGGCCTTTGATTGACGGGCCAGCCTCCATCTCGGCAAATCCCCAATCATCAGAGAGTAAATTGGTCAGAACGGTTACCTGGCCAAGCTGCCAGCCTCTTGCTTTCAGAAACTCTCTTGGCTTGAATTCATCTCTGGTCCATCAGAGAAAGTACACAGATCTACACCCACTAATTTTGGGCTTATCACCTACAGACTGATTGCAGAACAGATATTGTTAATCTAATCTAATCTGTTTACTTGTGATACTGGACTAGAAACAGGAAAGGAGCAAGGTCTAGATAACATGGGACCCTCCCTGACCCTATGCTCCAGGCACCAAATGGTAATTGTTGGAGATCACCTGCTGTATATCTGTCTTCATCAGACTCTTCAATAAAAACAACAAGGGACAACCAGGCCATAAACCCTTCAAAGAAAGGCTCTATCAGAATTCCTAAAGATATAAGACATTAGTTTTAGAAAATGTAAGCAATTTTTTCTTTTGCACAAATGCACCCTTCTTATCTAAGGAGCAATGAACTGGATGTTACAAACCCCAGTCTGCATTGCCAGTTCTGGACAGATCTCTAGCCTCCAGGGAAAAGTATACTTCAAGACACAGAAGCTCAATTCTTAAATTCTGAGTGTCCTAGTCTCCTTTAAGGAGCATGCACAATCTCGCTACTGTCCCACAGATGTAAGAAGCATCATTTTTATGCGAAAGAGGTTCAACATCAAAAATATAAGACTAAGATTCAAATTCAGAGCAGAGATCACGCACATTGTTCTGATAACTGAAGTGTTGTATAGGTTATGAGGGTCATAGCTCTTGCTGTGTAGAGTGGTGCCCCAGTCTCCCAACAGTATCACAGCAATCATAGGAACTTGTTAGACATGAACCAGGAACCATCCCAGGAGCACTCTGATTTAATTAGTGCAGGAGTGATCTGGGAATTAAGAATTGTGTAAGATGCCCCAGGCAACTAAAAAAAGAAATTGAAATATTTTTTGGAGGGGGTTGGGATGTACATGCCACATATGGTACATGTGTGGAGATCAAAAGACAATTTGCAGGAGTCAATTCTCTCCTTCTCCCATGTGAGTCCCAGGGATTGAACCCAGGAGGACAGGCTTGGAAGCAAACACCTACCAACTGAGCTATCTCACTAGGCCAACTTTTTGTCTTGTTTTGTTTTAATGAGAAAGGGTCTCATGTAGCCCAGACTGGCCTCCAACTCACTTTGTAGCCAAGGATGACCTTGAACTGCTTATCCTCCTGCCTCTACCTCCTGAATGTTGGGATTACAGGCATGCACCACCATTCCTGGTTCTCTCAGGCAATGGGAGACCACCACTAGTCTTTTAACCACCAAGCAAAGTTAATAATTGCTCCTCGCACAAGTCTCTGATAACTCTTTGTATCTATATTTGCAGTCATTTGAGTTTTTTTTTTTTTGTAAGAACACATTTTCTAGAAGTTACTCATCTTTCAGAAAGCTGATAAAAAGATTTTGTTAGAAATCTGCTACAGTGACAGCTGCTTGCGGTGCCTTGGGTTTAAACAACAGTCCTGTTTCCTGAGTCTGCATGGGATCTAGGCTCAAAACCAGCAGATATTTTATCGTGAATTTGCTACACCTTTTTAAAAACTCAAAATATCTTTATTAAACCAAGTAAATAACAACAAATACTACTAGTTTTTAAGCATTCATTTTTAAAGTAATACTTTGGGATAACACATAAAAAATGTTTGAGATGATTCAGCAATTTGTCATTAACTTTTTTTTTTCGTCTTTTTGAGACAGGGTCTCCTTGTAGACCCAGCTGTCCTGGAACTCACTATATAGACCAGGCTGGCCTTGAACTCACAAAGATCCACCTGCCTCTGCCTCCCAAGTGCTGGGATTAAAGGTGTGCACCACCATGCCCGGCGTCATTAACATTTTATTCTTCTTAATTCATTCTATATTGTGTTTTAGAATCAAAAACTTTCTCAGCAATTTAACATCAACTTCCCGGAGGCTCAGCCTCAAAATAATCCTAGCTTGCATATTTTCAACCATACGTCTGTGCCTTGTTTCAGTAAGGGACAAACATGTCTGAATTCTGAGCTCAAGAAAGCATATCCTACTTTCCTTGGAACAGCAAAATGGAACATTCTGAGAGATGCCAGACCTGGGAGTGAGGCGAGAACAGAGGTATAAGAGTCCTTGCAGCAAAGAGTCATGGGAAGAGCAGGAGGAGGAATAGAGTTGGGTTCAATGTGGACACAGGACCCTTGGTCTGAGAAGTGAAAAGTAGAAAGGAAAAACCAGCATCAAATATTCTCCCAGAAATAAGGCTTTGACCATCCACAATAGGGAGCAGGAGTCTGAGTGTGCACTGAGAGAAGATTGTAACGGTTAGGAGAACCCGACTGGAGAACTTAGGACTGAGCCAAATGTAAGCTCTGCACAGCAACCGGACATCAATGTCTGCAACACAATGTCCTTCATGTTGATTACGTTCAAAGTTAGATTTGGCTTATACCAGGATGAGAAACCAAGCATCAGAGTCCAGGCAGACCTAGTAGCAATGGACTGTTTGTCCTAAGCACTGGTTTATGGAATGAATTCATGTTCAAAAATATTCCTAGTTTTAATAGCATATTATTTTCTGCCACTGAGCCAGTGTGTCTGCCACAGCCTACCTCATTCTCTTGGAAATTAATATATCGTGGTAGCCGAGGAGAAAAAATAATATCACCCACAGATGAGCTGGAAACTTGAATTTTGGTCTTTACTCTGCTTTTAATTGTGTAGTTATTAGCAAGTCATTTTATATTCTGTCTCTAGATGAAACAAACAGAATAGGAACATTAGATGGTCTCTAAAGTAACTCTGTTCTAGAAGTCAGAGGGTCCCCACAGTGGTAATTTATTAATGTAGTATGTGTGCGTGTGTGTGTGTATGTGTGTGTGTGTGTGTATGGTGTGTGTATGGTGTATTATGTGTGTATATGGTATGTGGTGTGTGTATTATGGTTTGTGGTGTATGTGTATGGTGTGTGGTGTGATGTGTGTATGTGTGTATGGTTTGTGGTGTATGTGTATGGTGTGTGGTGTGATGTGTGTATGTATGTGTATGATGTGTGTGTATGGTGTATGGTGTATGTATATGGTGTGTGGTATGATGTGTGTGTGAGTAGTGTGTATGTGCGTGTGGTGTGTGGTGTGATGTGTATGTGTGTAGTGTGTATGTGGGTGTGGTATGGGGTGTGTGTGTGTGTGTGTGTATGTGTGTGTGTGTGAGATTTCCACATGGGAGAATATACCGGATGCCTGCATATCTCCAGCTGCATGTGACCTGATGGTTTCCCAGGTATTTTCAAGGTCACCACATCAAGGGGAAATAAACCTGATACTTTAGATTATTGGTAGGACCAAAGGATAAGCCCGCAAGTGTACTAATCATCAGACTGAGAGCAAACTCAAGTGACTACATTTCAGTGGAAATTTAGCAAGTTTTCCCAAGGAAAGCCCTGTGTTCTGCCACCACAGGAAGGGAAGCAGAGATCACAGGCAGTGAAGTTGCTTATCTGGTTTGAGTTTTGGTGTCTGTGTGCTGAAGTCTGAAGAGGTGGAGACAGTGAAGCAAAGCACCAAGAAAAAAGAATCCCAGATGCATGGGGAGTGCGGTATAAACAGCCCTGTAAGTCCCTTCCATCGTCATGTCCCCCAAAGGAACATCTCCCACGCTCCAGCCAGCTACGTGATTCTCAGCATCCTCAGCCAGATGCAAGTTGGCCAAGAGGGTGGCCATCTGGCCTCAGAGAGCCCATTATAGCCATAACAGGCAGCTGAGTCTAGTTATAAACACCAGCCTCTCTCAGACCATCTGTCTCAGGCTTGAAATTGCACACTAGGGACGCATCTGGTTGGGACAGGAGACATCTGTCCCATAGGGATTCAGGGAGGAGGAGGAGGAGGCTGAGGGGTACACGGCCCAGGCATGTGGCTTCTGTCAGAAGGCAGGTCCTGGAAAAGGCATGCATGCTCTTTCCTTTCATCTCCCACCCTGCTCTTATATCTTTGTCTGCCCGTGAAGAGTGTGCGCATGCGCGAACACACCTCCAGAATCATTTTCTCAGGATTGCTGTTGGAAATGGGGCTTTATTTAAAGCAGGAGCAGGTAAAATACTTGAGAACATCCAGGGCTGTCAAGTAAAGCCGCCTGCACTAGTAATAGTCACGTCCACAGACAGCCTAGATTTTAAATAACAATGCAGAAGGCTGCCTGGAGCCACATGGGCTGGGCCAACAGTGGCACACACACCTTTGTTGTCACCTCCTGTAAATAGCCAAATGAAACAGGAAACAGGCCTGAGGGTCCTTCACTGAATGGAAGTCACCAGAGCAAGTCCACCTCATGTTCCTGGTGGCAGTGCCCAAATGCATTTCCCTTCCCAAGGACAAGGCAGGATGTCCCCTCCATTTAAATCATCTTTGCATCCAAAAGAGAGGATGCTATCCCACCCCTGTCCTGACTGCTTTGACATACCTCACCAAGTTTTTGTACAGTTCTCCTGTCTCTGTCTCCATGGCAAACACAACCTACACCACCATCACATTCCATGTCATAAAGGTGCTCCTGCTCTACCCCTCCTCAGTAATTCTAAAGGACAAAGGACGTAGGAGAGTGGTCCAGAACACAGCCCCTGAGGACAAGAATTTCTGGGTTCAAATCCCAGTTCAGTGGCTGTCAGCCAGAGCTTTCTAACTGTGTGCCTTGCTTTTCTGCATCATGAAGATGTTGGCAAGAGCCCACAATGGTGATGCACCCCTGTAATCCCAACACTTAACCTGCTTAGACAACATACACTGGAAGCTCCAGGCCACCCTGGGCTACATAGCAAGACTCCATCTCAAGAGGAGAAACGAAAAAGACAAATAGTAATAATACTTTAAATGATTTTTTTGAGATTATTGAACAAACTAATATATGAAAAGTATCTAAAGTAGTCCTGATCCGTATGAAACAGAAACTGAAGGCTATTTCTCAACAACCATCCAGAATCTTCTTTTGACTTCTGTCACAACTGTGCCCAATGATTCCTAATTAGAAGGATCACATTAAAATAAATAAAAAATTATTAATTAGATGCCTGCCTCCTTCCCTTGTTTTTGAGTTGGTAGGGAGTAAGATCATGCATTGTTGATTTTTGACACCTCCAGTACAAAGCATTTATTATCAAGCAGGTATTTGAAAATGTATTGAATCAAATTGGTTGGAAAACTTTAATAATACCTTTCATTAATGGGTGGTAACTATGAGCTAGGCATGTCGTTAAGAACTTTGCTTGTATTATTAAGTATCTAGATTCAAGCTCCCATATTTTCTCTCCTGGCTCACAAGTCTGCCTCTTAGACTCACAAAGGAAATTGCTAGGCTAAACTAAATGTTGACGACTTAAGTAAAGAAAAGAGCTAAGTAGAGACAGAGGTGGGGACAAATGGTGGGTTATCTGTAGAGCTGTAGGAGAAAATTGTCACGGTGGAATCCAAATGAAGGGGTTCTCCGTGGTCAAATGGGCCTTCAGAAATTCAGACTTAAGTCCAGAAAAGGGGGCTGTGTCTCTCAGAGACAAGTCTAAAAAGAATGGGAAGTTCCTTAAAGGAAGAGGAAAATGAATTAACACAATCAACCAAGGTGGATTCTAGAGGCACTGGGTGAACTCCAATGACAAACCTCAGTGTACAATAAGGGCAAATAAAGTCACCTGGAGGGAGGCAGGGGGCAAAGACAGCACGGAGGCTGAGGTGCTTGGGGGAGGTAAGGCATGGTGTGGTGTTCTGTAAACAGGAAGGATGGCTCCGTCGGTGAGGCAGAAATGGCATCTTGACAGATGACGGAGAAGGAAGCACAGCTCAGCTCAGCTCTTGTTTATTTCCATTCTCTCCATGAAGGATAAGCACCAGCAAGTCACAAAGTGGAAAGCAAGCCTTCTGAAACAGGAGCTGGTGACCCAGATAAGCGAAATGACAGCAAAAAGAGGTCCTCAGCAGCTTCAAAGACCTCACACGTCTTGTTGAGATAAACGTTACAACCTTCATTACAAGTTACTGGGTTTTTTTTGTTTTTTTTCCTGGCATTTTTCTGTGTTTAAAAAAAAATTCTTTCTTGCTATTATTTTATGAACTTAACTCAAAATGACTTCTGGAGTTCATAATGAAGTAGCCATGAACTTTAAGGCAGAACCCTCTAGAAATAGAAGTAATTTTTTATTGACACAGAGAAGTAATCTTTAGTTTGTTTCATCACCTGAGAAAAGAAAACTAAATCTCAACACATAATCTTGCAGCATTTCTCCAAGTATGGCCCAGGAAACCCAGAACTTGGGACAGTGAAGCGGGGATTTGCGTATTCGAGGCCAGCCCAGTTACAAAACCCTGTCTCAAAAATAATCAACAATGGGGAGTGGAAATATTTCCAAACTTTTAGCATAGCTTTTAAAATAGCTTCCACACAGTGGCTAAGCATGAAAACCCAGCTTTATAAAACATCATTTCGTGCCTTCAGGAAAAATAAATCATATATAAAGGAAAGGAGGAGAGACCACTCAGGAGGCCCATAAGAACTTTTGTTCTGTTCTGACCCCCTCCTCCAGGCTCTATGGCACTTCCCAAGTCCTGAGTTTCTTGTTTTTCTTTTAAAATAGCTTCCACACAGTGGCTAAGCATGAAAACCCAGCTTTATAAAACATCATTTCGTGCCTTCAGGAAAAATAAATCATATATAAAGGAAAGGAGGAGAGACCACTCAGGAGGCCCATAAGAACTTTTGTTCTGTTCTGACCCCCTCCTCCAGGCTCTATGGCACTTCCCAAGTCCTGAGTTTCTTGTTTTTAAAAATTATTTATTTAATAACCACATACTTAGAAGATGCATTTCATTACAACAACATTGACATATTCAATAACAGTTTCCAGAGCAAAGATGCATCTCTTTCAAAATTGTAATTTTTAGGTTAACAGTGTTGAATTAATACAGTCATACGTTATTGTACTCAGTATAAACCCTTTAAGACATAAAATTGAATTAGGCTTTAACCTTTAAAGAAGATCTCCATTTCATTTTAGAATATACTGTTTCATACAGAAAAACTCATTTTTAATGCAAATAACACTTACATGTTTGCACATGCATCCCTAATGTCTATATATCTGACTATTACTAGTTACATTCGGTTACTTTCTGAGATCCTTGGCACCTGAGCATGGATATAAATTCATCAGGTAGATTTCAATGGTAGTGTTTTTCATATCTTTAAT
>NW_008352264.1:1410287-1411021 GCF_000622305.1 Nannospalax galili | reverse complement strand
TCTTATTCAACTATACACCCACTTCCCAGATGGCACCCTCCCATAGCCTTCCTCCCCCAACTAAAGCCCTTATACTCTGATATTCCTGCTACTGTCTGTTGTCGGCACCCCCAGCCATTCCCCACTACTTGCCCTTCTGGTGAATCTAGTCAGCCTATCTAGAGGTCTTTGTTTTAGGAAGGTCAGCTGTTCCTCATCTAGCAGCAATCAGTTGTCAATACTCCTTTGGATAAGATTGGGGTCTGCTGTTCATTTTCCCAGTTCTATGCTGGGTTACTATCTGGGAGTCCCTTTGGCCACCCTGGCCAACAACTCAAAAGAAGGTATCTCCTATCTAGCATTGTTGCTTGTTATGGAGACTTTAGCTATATATATGGACTCTTAAGAAATTATATTGACCCTTTAATCTTTGGTTATACTTTCCTTTTGGGTGTTTAAGGCCATACAGTTGGCCCAGATAAACCAATTTATTTTTACTCTTAAGGTCATTTGAGGATCTGTTCCTCAGGGCTCACATGGGCTTGGGAGGAGCCCCTGGCTCCTTTCTTTCACCAGTTCTGCCTATGTGAAGATAAGTCAAAGGTCCTGCTCGATCATGGCTGGCTTCACTTGGAAGCATGGAAGCATCTTTGTAGACTGGACACTAGTTAAAGTCCATCTGGTGGGGTCTCCTCGGCCTCCTTGATCAAGAGGACAGGTGACCCACCACAATTACAGGACATTTTGAGAGATGC
>NW_008352264.1:1407963-1408897 GCF_000622305.1 Nannospalax galili | reverse complement strand
TATTAGTGATGTTGAACATCTTTTAAGATGTTTCATAGCCATTTTTACTTCTTCTTTTGAGAACTCTCTGTTCAGCTCCTTACCCCATTTTTTAAATGGGTTACTTCTTGTCTTGATTCTCTGTTTTTTGAGTTCATTATATATTCTGGATATTAAACCTCGGTCGGATGTGTCGCTGGTGAAGATTTTCTCTCAGTCTGTGGGTTTTCTGTTTGCTTCCCTGGTTGCCTCCTTTGATATACATAAGCTTTTTAGTTTAATGAGGTCCCATTTGTTAATTCTTGCCCTTGTTTCCTGAGCAAATGATGTCCGGTTTAGAAAATCTTTTCCAAGTCCTGAGTTTCTAAGGCTCAGCAGCCTTAGAACAGAGAGAGTGGTTTCAGAGCGCCCCTCAGTGTCAGAATCAGAAACTGGAAAAAAAAGAAAAACAACCTTCATAAGACCTATTGGCTTTAATTAAAGGTATCCAACTAAAATTCTAGTCATACCATAATGTCAGGACTTGATTATTTCTATACCCCATTCTAATACAAGCCCATTCCACATAGCTCATTCAATAGCTCAGTATTGAGTGATTCAAGCTCAAGGGTCCTAGATCTGGGTCTCCACAGCAGCTATGCCACACAACTTTCAGTGACAGTAAGAATACCCTTAATGCAAGTGCTCTAACGGGTCTGGGTTTTAAAAATAGAAGGCTTCAAGCCAGGCATGATGTCACATGCCTTTAATCCCAGCACTCAGGAGGCAGAGGCAGAGCTCTACGAGTTCAAGGCCAGCCTGGTCTACATAGCAAGTTCCAGGCTAGCTGAGGCTACCAGGAAGACCCTGTCTCAAAAAGACCAAAAAAAAAGTTGGTTATATTGAAGCAGAATGTTGGTTATCAAATACTAAGGCAGTTTTAGGGTTGGCATTGATTTTGGATATGCTAGCTGAA